>NC_091991.1:130590758-130890758 GCF_044704955.1 Pristiophorus japonicus | reverse complement strand
GTAATGGGTGAACAAGACTTGGAGCAAGTTAAGTTATGGGCAGCAGAGTTTTAGATGAGCACAATTTTATGTAGGGTGGAAGATGGGGGGGCCAGCCAGGAGAGCATTGGAGTAGTCAAGTCTAGAGGTAACAAAGGCATGGATGAGGGTTTACACAGCAGATGAGGTGAGGTAGGGTTGGAGGCTAGCGATGTTACGGAGGTGGAAATAGGCACCCTTGGTGGTCAGAAGCTCAGCTCAGGGTCAAACACAACACCAAGATTGTGAATGGTCTGGCTCAGCTTCAGACAGTTGCCAGGGAGAGGGATGGAAATAGTGGTCAGGGAACGGAGTTTGTGGCAGGGACCAAAGACAACAGCTTCAGTCTTCCCAATATTTAATTGAAGGAAATTTCTGCTCATGTCGAACAAGCAGTGTGACAAATCAGAGAGAGTGTAAGAGTCCAGAGAGGTGGTAGTGAGGTAGAACTGAACATTGTCAGCATACAGGTGGAACCTGATGTGTTTTCGGATGATATCGCCGAGGGGTAGCTTGTTGATGAGGAATAGAAGGGGTACTCCAGAGGTAATGGTGCGGGAGTGGGAGGAGAAGCCATTGCAGATGATTCTCTGGCTATGATTCTATAGATAAGAATGGAAGTTCCACCCAGTTGGATGGCGGAGGAGAGGTGTTGCAGGACGATGCTATGGTCAACTGTGTCGAAGGCTGCAGACAGGGTGAGAAGGATGAGGAGGGATAGTTTACCACAGTCACAGTCATAAAGAATGACATTTGTGACTATGATAAGGGCTATTTCAGTACTGTGGTGGGGCTGGAAACCTGATCTCAACTATAATTTAGTAGTCAGTGTCTGTGTTAATGCTGAATTATAATGATACACTGAATTGCCGTTACAACCTCTGTTACTCATTTTGGTAAATGACTTTGCCATTAATGATTTGCTATTGAAACTCTTTGATTATCCTGACTTCATCTATTTATATCTGCTAAATGCTCGTGTACTCAATGGTTAACTTTAAGCTGTGATTTTGTAGTCAATAAATAGGTGTTTGTGTCTGGCTTCTTTGATAATTTAGCAAGAAAGGGTTAATTAATTTACTCAGTATCTTGTCAGTATCCCAATTGAGAACAGATTCTATCGGGGGGAAATTCGATGGCACTCGTGGGGCGTGAGACTTTGCGTGAGAAATTGGAGTCACTGCCCCCGAAAGGAAATGGAGTGCTAAATGAAGCGTTCCACTTACATTCTGTGGTGCTAGCTGGCACTACAGACGTGTCGGGAGCGGGGTGCAGTGCTACGCACTAGGTCGCATAGGAGGGGCTCTTCCCTTAATTAAAGGGAAGGGCCCAAGCTGCATACTCTGCAGCCAAAACAGGGTCCTATCTGGACCACTGGGAAGTGGGGGGTGCTGTGCCAACAGCCCGGCATGCAAGCAGAGTGCCGGACTGACCAATCATGGCATGGACCCCACGTCCAAAGCACCAACGGGGCGCAGGAAAAAATTGGATAATTTTTTTTTAAGAGCAGCACACCTCCCCTTTAAATTTCACCTGGGAATGGCCAGCGGCCCGATACGCATCCAATGAAGCTACTGTTGTCATCGCCCGGCACAGCTTCAGGGGGTGATACCCAATGTTCTTATGTTCTATTTCCCGGGGATAGAGAGGATCTTTCAGGAAGATTCTTGACAGATCGCAAGTTCCGGGTTTTCGAGCATGCACAGCGCATGTGTAAACCCAGAACTTGCGAGGCGACTATAGTCGTGTACGCACCCGTACACAGTCATAGGCCCCGGAAAATCTGCGTCGTTGAGTTTCTCAGCGAGTGGTTATAATGTGGAACTCACTACCACAAGGAGTAGTTGAGGCGAATGGCATAGATGTATTTAAGGCAAAGCTAGATAAGCACAAGAGAGAGAAAGGAAAGCTAGAAGGATGTGCTGATAGAGTTGGATGGAGAGGGGTGGGAGGAGGCTTGTATGGAGCATAAATACCGGCATGAACCAATTGGGCTGAATGGCCGTATTTCCATGCTGTAAATTCCATGTCATTCAATGTAATTTTCTTCTTCCAAGTCCTACTACACATGTATCAATTAAATATTTAAAGAAAAATATCAGCTTTTTGCCTCACATCTTGCTGTTCGCACTCCAACTTTGTGTGTGAATGTTAAAGAAACAACTCTGGGGACGGGCTAGGCATTAATGGGAAAATGTATGCAGCAATAAATCTTCGACTTCTATAATAAAAGTTCAGTAAAAAACTGATACCAAACTATGCAACTATCACATGACAGAATACATTATTAAAGAGTGGAAACATGAAGCGTTACCATTTTGAAAAAAAATAGATGTCTTTCTATTTCAAACCTCACCTTTATATAGTTGCAGAAGCTGAAATAGAATAAAGAGAATGAACAGACTTTGGGTGAGTAAGGAGAATTAAACAACTGGGCTCCTTGTGGACTCCCACGAGAGTGGCTATTTTCAGAAAACATTGAGAAAGCTGCGCTTCAAACATTCCTTTCAGGACTCAAAATCTGTCTTCGAAGTGAGGGTGCCCTTCACGGAATAGCTGCTTCGGTAAGAGCAGTTTACAAAATTTCAAACATCTCCAAACCATAAAGTAAACCTGTAATTAGACAATAATAGCCAAATCGCCATTCTAAATAATGTTACTGGAAAGTGGATCAGCTCCTGCCAAAATCTAGCAGAAGACATTGAGATAATCAAATCACTGGTTGACAGCATCTGCTTGATCTGTGGAGATAGCGCTGACATGATGGTGAAGGAGTTACAACTAAATGGAGTCTTTACAGAGAAATGGATAACCACTATATCTATCAGACTAGTCATTACTGCCAAAGTAAAATGATACCATCTGAAATATAGCAGTAACCTTGTTTAGGATCTGTTGTCCCACAATTTCCAAAAAGATTGCGAGATTGTGAACAAACATTAAAAATATATTTAGCACCAACTGTGAAATTCAGTGCCATTAGGCACTAACCCCCACCCACAGCTCTACATGTGTTTAAAGTGTATTGTTGGGCAGCTGAAAGACCATTAAAGATGAACTTAAGTGAATATAATGGATGTATATTAACGAAACAAAAGGAAAAATCTATTAGTTGAACATATGGTATAACCCAACCACGCTCCTACTCCATGATGCCAAATTACTGAATTACGAGTGAAGATTACTGAGGGAGGCTTAACCAGGGAACTCTGGGGAACAGCAGCATTGACAGATTTGCTCATGCGGGGATTATGCCACTTGGTTTTAAAATAAATTTTGAATTATACATCTGGAGTCCTTCTTCATTGAGAACTGGGCTCCAAATAATCAATAACCTTTGGAAAGACTTACAGTGTCCAGTGTCGTCAAATGTCCAGTGTCGTCAAGTGTTATCCAGTGTCCAGTGTCATCCGGTGTCCAGTGTGCAGTGTCGTCCAATGTCCAGTGTCATCCAGTGCCCAGTGTACAGTGTAGTCCAGTGTCTGGTGTCGTCCAGTATCATCCTGTGTCATCCAGTGTCATCCAGTGCCGCCCAGTGTCGTCCAGTGTCATCCAGTGCCGCCCATTGACATCCAGTGTCTCCCAGTGTCCAGTGCCATCCAGTGTCGCCCAGTGTCCAGTGCCATCCCACATCATCCAGTGTCACCCAGTGTCCAGTGCCGTCCAGTGTTGTTCAGTGTTGCCCAGTGTCCAGTGTCATCCAGCATCGCCCAGCATCATCCAGTGTTGTCCAGTGTCATCCAGTGCCGCCCAGTGTCATCCAGTGTCATCCAGTGTCCAGTGTCATCCAGCATTGTCCAGTGTCATCCAGTGTTCCAGTGTCATCCAGTTTAGTCCAGTGTCATCCAGAATTGTCCAGTGTTGTGCAGTGTTGTCCAGTGTCCGGTGTCGTCCAGTGTCCAGTGTCATCCAGTGTTGTCCAGTGTCTAGTGTCCATTGTCCAGTGTCATCCAGTGTCCAGTGTCGTCCAGCATCATCCAGTGTTGTCCACTGTTGTCCAGTGTCGTCCACTGCCATCCAGAGTCCAGTGTAATCCAGTGCCCAATGTCGTCCAGTGTCGTCCAGTGTCTTCCAGTGTCCACGCTCATCCGGTATTGTCCAGCATCGTCCAATTTCATCCAGTGTCATCTAGTGTCACCCAGTGTCCAGTGCCATCCAGCGTCATCCAGTGTCTTCCAGTATCCGGTGTTGTCCAGCATTGTCCAGTGTCATCCATTGTCATCAAGTGTCGTTCAGCGTCGTACAGTTTTGTCCAGTGTCGTCCAGTGTCATCGAGCATCGTCCAGTGCCATCCAGTGTTGTCCAGCGTCGTCCAGTTTCATCCAGTGTCATCCAGCACTGCCCAGTGTCGTGCAGTGTCGCCCAGTGCCTTGTGTCATTCAGCGTTGTCCAGTGTCATCCAGTGTCGTCCATTGTCCAGTGTTGTCCAGTGTCCAGTGTCATCCAGAGTCGCCCCATGCCCAGTGCCCAGTGCCGTCCAGTGTCCAGTGTCGTCCTGCATCATCCAGTTTTGTCCACTGTTGTCCAGTGTCATCCAGTGTCGCCCAGTGCCAAGTGCCGTCCAGCATCCAGTGTCATCCAGCATCATCCAGTGTCGTCCATCATTGCCCAGTGTCATCCAGTGTCGCCCAGTGTCACCCAGTGTCCACTCTTGTCCGGTATTGTCCAGTGTCATCCAATGTCATCCAGTGTCGCCCAATGTCCAGTGTCATCCAGCATCGTCCAGTGTCATCCATTGTCATCAAGTGTCGTTCAGCATCGTACAGTTTTGTCCAGTGTCGTCCAGTGTCATCGAGCATCGTCCAGTGCCATCCAGTGTTGTCCAGCGTCGTCCAGTTTCATCCAGTGTCATCCAGCACTGCCCAGTGTCGTGCAGTGTCGCCCAGTGTCTTGTGTCATCCAGCGTCGTCCAGTGTCATCCAGTGTCGTCCAGTGTCCAGTGTTGTCCAGTGTCCAGTGTCATCCAGAGTCGTCCCGTGCCCAGTGCCGTCCAGTGTCCAGTGTCGTCCTGCATCATCCAGTGTCGTCCACTGTTGTCCAGTGTCATCCAGTGTCGCCCAGTGCCAAGTGCCGTCCAGCATCCAGTGTCATCCAGCATCATCCAGTGTCGTCCACCATTGTCCAGTGTCATCCAGTGTCGCTCAGTGTCACCCAGTGTCCACTCTTGTCCAGTATTGTCCAGTGTCATCCAGTGTCATCCAGTGTCGCCCAATGTCCAGTGTCATCCAGCATCGCCCAGTGTCATCCAGTATCATCAAGTGTCGTTCAGTGTCATACAGTGTTGTCCAGTGTCGTCCAGTGTCATCGAGCATCGTCCAGTGTCATCCAGTGTTGTCCAGCGTCATCCAGTTTTGTTCAGTGTCATCCAGCACTGTCCAGTGTCATGCAGTGTCGTCCAGTGCCTTGTGTCATCCAGCATCGTCCAGTGTCGTCCAGTGCCCAGTGCTGTCCAGTGTCCAGTGTCATCCAGTGTCGTCCAGTGTCCAGTGTCATCCAGTGTCCAATGTCATCCAGCGTTGTTCAGTGTCGTCCAGTGTCCAGTGTTGTCCAGCTTCATCCAGTGCCCAGTGTCATCCAGTGCCCAGTTTCCAATGTCATCCACTGTCGTCCTGTGTTGTCCAGTGTCATCCAGTGTCCAGTGTCACCCAGCATTGTCCAATGTCGCCCAGTGTCCAGTGTCGTCCAGTGTCCAGTGTCATCCACTGTCCAATGTCATCCAGCGTCATCCAGTGTCATCCAATGTCCAGTGTCGTCCAGCATCATCCAGTGTCCAGTGTCATCCAGTGTCCAGTTTCCAATATCATCCAGTGTCGCCCAATGTCGTCCTGTGTTGTCCAGTGTCATCCAGTGTTGTCCAGTTTCCAGTGTCGTCCAGTTTCCAGTGTCATCCAGTTTCAGTGTCGTCCAGTATCCAGTGTCGCCCAGTTTCCAGTGTCATCCAGTGTCATCCAGTTTCCAGTGTTGTCCAGTGTCCTGTGTCATCCAGTTTCCAGTGTCATCCAGTGTCGTCCAGTTTCCAGTGTCGTCCAATTTCCAGTGTCGTCCGGTGTCCAGTGTCGTCCAGTTTCCAGTGTCGTCCAGTTTGCAGTGTCGTCCAGTGTCGACTAGTGTCTAGTGTCATCCAGTGTCCAGTTTCCAGTGTCGTCCAGTGTCGGACAGCAACAGATTTTTGGACAACAACAGAAATAAGAACAGCTTCAGCCTGGCCTTATCGCTGCAGTTGTAACATGAAATAATGGGCTAGATTTTACACTTTTGTGCTTATCACTCAAAAATGGGCGTTTTTTCCGGCGTGGGTGGTAAAAATGGGTTTTCAGATCTTCTTGCTCATTCTCAAAGCACCTAATCTCCATTTTTGAAATTGGGCGTTACCGCGAGTGATATGAAATGGGCGGTAGCGTTAAATCTTGCTGACCTTCTGCCGTAAAGTGTCGCCGTTCTTAGCAACGGCATGGCAACACTCAATTCCCGCGATTCAGGAGGTCAAGGGTCATCATGACATGCGCAGATGAGGAGACAGAGAGAGAGGGAGCTGAGAGTGACTGAAGGCGTGTCTGGGTATGGTGTAGCTGCTTTGGGAAGAAGGAAGGAGACTTTAGAACTTTGCAGCAAATAGGGAAACAAAAATTAGCTGTTACCAGCCACATATTTGGTCGAATTTGGCCTATAATGGAGGGAGAGGAGGAGGCATCACAGCACACTGTGGAGACTGATGCTGAAGAGAGCAGTGAGGTGGGAAAGGAGCACATTGGAGGGCGCAAAAAGAGCGAGGAGGTTCTCGGACGAGGCAAATGCCTCCTTCTTGCAGGAGATCGAGTTACGCTGGGGTGATTTGACTCAGAAAGGGCGTGGGAAGCCCACCCCAAAGGCCTACCAGAAGATATGAACCGAGATAGCAGAGGTGGTCTCGTCGGTGACCAATGAGGTGTGTTAGGGCAACCAATGCCGCAAACGATGGAACAACCTTGTGGGATCTGCAAGAGTAAGTATTACATTTATTTACGTGTACATATGTATTTATATAACTTGATTTGTAACAGTCATGAGTGACTATCAGCAGATGTGAGGTCTTCCACTTTTACCGGGAATGTTTTATTCAAAGCCTGCGGTCACGGTGTCCGTCTTCAGGTAAAGAATGATAATTATCATAACAAGCATGATTACATCTGTCGGTTGTGTGTTCTATCAGTCTCTGTGACAGTACCTAGCAATGATATCATGCAATGATCTCATGCCATGTCATCCAGTCACCTTTTACAGAAGAAGCTGTCGACGATGAGGTCCATGCAGAGGCGAACGGATGGGGGGCCACCAGTTGTCAGCAAATTACTGACATGGAGGAGCGAGTGCTAACCCTCATGGGGAAGCACACCAGGACAGCCACGGAAGCATCTGCAGACCCTGAAGTGATGCCACGTGAGTAAAGCTTACACCATTGCGTGATGTAAAGTCAATGGATGCCACACCCACTCATATCCGAACAATCATATATGATAGATGGTTTCTAAAATTATCCTAGAAATAATGCTGGCCTAATGAAAATCATTGCAATGCAAATGCGTTGATGGTTATGAAATGTGATGTCTGCGATGATTTTGATAGCGGTGGTGCTTTTGTTGTGCATATGCTGTGTGTAGCGCTGGACTCACCTTGTAACCCTCGCACCCCCTTCTCCTCTAATAACCTCATTTGTGTTTTGCAGCTCAGCCAGCAACGCGGCCCCAGACAAGACCACAGAGGCCAGAAGGTGGGGGCACGGGGCAGGAGTCGGAGGACGATCCTACTACATCTGGTGCTGAGGAGCTCCGCTTCTCGCCCGTCAATCCGCTGGGTCTGTTCTCCACAGATGAGAGTGCCGATGTTGAGGAACCTGCATTGCCACGCTCCAGAAGCCATTCCACCCCAAGGCCATCTAGTGGTCCTCCGGTCATTCCCGCCTCCACTCTGGAGGTACCGGCCCCAAGCACTTCACCACAAGGCACCCCATTTGTCCCCAGGACGACGCCGACCCTGCGGAGGCCTCGTCGACATGGCAAGTCTGGTCCACGAGTGCCACATGAGAACGGAGAGATGGTACAGTTGTCCAGGAGGACTGTAGACATTGGTGACCAGCTCATCGAAGCATTGGGGGGCATATCCCGACAGCTGGCCACCATGACTGATTACATTCTGCGGATGGCGGAAGCCCTGGATAAGATAGCCAGGAACACTGCTGCCACAGGCCTCCCAGTGGTCCCAGAGCATGGCACTCCATCCCTAGGTTCCACACCACCACTGCAAACGACAGATGAGAGCAAGGACCAAAATCCTGCTTCTCCATCAGAGAATGTTGCCCCCTCGGCACCCTTGGCTCCCGTACCCGTGCAACCACCGCATCTGCCTTCATCAATGAGGCACTGCCTGAGGAGCTCCTTGGCCAGGCGCCATGGAGCAAGGAGGGGAAGGGGTAGAGGTGGGGAGAAGAAGGAGAGGGGGGAAGGAAAGTGAGGCGCATGTCTGCAGGTGATGGCTATGTTAAATCTCCATCTGGGTTTATGCAATTTGTTGTAATTATTGGGGGGAGGGGACCACGCTCCTGCTTTGCCTTTGTATTCTGTGTTGCTGGACATGTTGAACATTTGATTGATGTCAATGGTGGAAAAAGTATAGCGTGGGCGGGGGTTGTGTGTTATTGCCTGTGATACTTATGATTTCAGACCAATGTTGGTATAAACATTTTTTATTGAACATAACCTTGCTGCGCATGGTCTCAGATAGCTGGACCGTTACACACTGGTGATTCCTTAACATGAAAGGCTTAAATAAAACTTAACTTCAATCAACGTAAACTTTAACTGCCACCAAGGTGATGGGACCCATTGATGTCTGAGCTGCACAAACAGCAGTGTGTCAGCGTTGTCACTCACAGCAACGTTCTTTCAGGCAAATCGTTCAGATATCAGCTCCTCACATAAGAGTCTTGCAGCTATGTAGCCACCACAGGCCCTTTCCTGCGGCCTGGAGGGGGGCGTGGGCATGGTTGCATAGCCATCCTGATTGTCTGGCCCTAGGTCAGTGTCCAGCCCCTCATCGTCCTCTTCCTCTCTCTCCTGAGGTGGACCATCAGTCCCTTCTGGCAATTCTTGTCCCCTCCTGATAGCCAGGTTGTGCAGCATGGAGCACACGACCACGAATTTACCTTCTTGCTCAGGGTTGTATTGTAACTCCCCTCCTGAGTGGTCCAGACATCTGAAGCGCTGCTTAAGCACAGTTATTGTTTTCTGGACCACATTGCATGTGTCTCTGTGGCTCTGGTTGTATCACTTCTCGGCCTCGGTGTGGGTGTCACGCAAGGGGGTCATCAGCCAGGTGGCTAGGCCATATCGGTTATCACCAAGCATCCAGCATTGTCCTTGTGGCTGACTCTTAAAGATGTCAGAGACAGCGCTCTCACGCAGGATGTGAGCCTCATCGAAGGTGCCCGGACATTTGGCATTCACTGCCATGATGATCTGGTTGTGGTCAACAACTACTTAGACCTTCAGGGAGTGAAATCCTTTTCTGTTACGAAAACGCTCCGGGTCCTGAGAAGGTGGCCGCATGGCGATGTGAGTCCTCTGTATAGCTCCCTGCACCCTGGGGAACTTAGCAATGCGGTAGAATGTTCCAGCCCTGTCAGTCTGAACCTCCGTGGTCATGGGGAAGCTGATAAAGTCCATCCTTCTCGCGTACAGGGCTCTGTGACCTGTGTAATGCAGCGATGGGTTGCATGGTGAGACAGAGGGCAAATCTCGACCGCGAAGGCCCGATAGGAACCAGACGCTTAGAAAGGCAGTGCTGCGGTGACCTTGACCTCGACCGACACTGATGTCTTGATAGCAGGCTGCATATGTGGCCTGATGAACTCACATATTTCATTGATCACCACCTTGTGGAAGCACAGTCTCCGAAGGCAGGTGTGGTCGTACACGTCGAGGTAAGACCTCTTTTCCCTGTACGTGCGGGGTGTGTATGGTCTAACCCTCCTGCTCATTCTTGCACGTCTTAAATTGAGGACATAATGATTTGCATCACACATTGAGCCATCTGCATATTAATCGATGCAGGCTGAGAAATGGCTGACCCCATTGCAATAAAAGTATAATAGCAATTGATCAGAAGCAATAATTTCCTTACTAAAATATACCAAGAGGAAATCCCCAATAGTCCAGGGTCTGAAAATATGTCTGCTGAGATGTTCACTTCACCTGAAAAGAACTCTAGGGCCAATGCAAGCTCCCCCGAAGTTGAAGCAGCATTTTGAATGAAGCAACCTGCGATTTTAAAAATGGCAGCCACACCGCTGGCTTTAGTTCAGAACAGTTCCACTTTTTCTGGGCGTTTTTTTGGGCGAGCGATATTGTGGGCGATATGTGTGCGAGGTGGTGAAAGTGAAGCTGGCCAATCTCCTGGGCGTTAGTTTCGCCAAACGTGCTCTTTACAACAAAAAAAAAATGGGCGGGCGATATTATTGAATCTCGGCGTTAATTCCGTGCGGAAAGTAACGCTGAGCGATATGATGGGCATTGATTTCTGATAATTCCGCCCCAAAACAGTGGGTGGACGGTGTTATTTTTTCCAGCGTTACGCACATGGGGAAAGTAACGCTTGCCAATAAGTTTCCGAAAAATGCCCATCAGTTTCCATTTTGTGGCTAAATGGGCGATATATGGGCGTTATACGTCATTTCAGTGGTAAAATGGACATTAAGTGGGCATTAAGCATGCAAAAAAACATGGAAAGTCTAGCCCAATATAGTTAAAATCTAGCAGCAGCCCAGCCCCTGACTCCCCACTCAGCTTCTTCTCTGAACTTGCAGCATTAGTTCCTTGTCACTAGCACTCATATGAGAACATTGGTGATTATCTATAACCAGTTTTTGAAATCTCTACTGTCAATTGGAAAACAGCATTACCCCGTGATACTGTGTTTGATCAGTTAAATAATGAAGCAATTTAAAATCAGTGCTAAAGAGTCTAATAAAACTGAACTTGAACTTATTGATGCATTACTATTTCATCATACTCTAAGTGATAAATATTCATCTCATTTTTAATGTATTGGAATAATATCATAATTAAGCAAGCAAGAATTGATGATAAAATTACTCTAATTTGTAACTCCTTGTATATTTGTGGTACTAAGTCTAGAGTTTCATTCATTGTGGCTCATGGATTTCCGACTTTGGTTTGTTACAGAGTTTGTGTTTCTTTATTTTCTCTGATTGTTGGTGTGCCAGAACCTGTTTGTGTCACAAATATTTGTTCCAGATCTTTCACATTGTATCCTGTATTGCTGTGAAAATTGGTAAGATTGCCATCTATTTGTATGTCAAGCATTGAGATGGTGCTCTATGAGATCTAGTGAGTTCCAGCTATTATTATGTGATAATTCTTATTGAGTCACATGAATGTTAGTGTCATTTGATTGGCTGGTTATAGGTGTTGCTATAGTGATGGGCTGCAGGACATTGGTGAAGTTGCATTAATTTGGATTGAGCATCTAAATGATTGAATGGCTGCTGATAATGTCTGCTTTACTGATGGCAGCTGATGCACTGAAAGATATCAAGGGTATGAAAGTATGCAACTTGAAAAATAAATACATTTAAATGCACCCTCCATTTTCTTGTCTACCTATGCGCTATAAAGGTTGCTGACAGCAGAATTTATTCATATTCTTTTTAAAGTTACATAGTAGGTACTTTTAACTGGATAACCATCTCAAATGCTTTGAGCACAGATACCTGTTGGACTGAAACACTGGACTGTGGTAGGTACCACTCCACCTTTTCAAATATAATGGGCCAGATTTTACAGTAGCAGAACATCTAACGGTGTCTGCCATTAGTTGCACGTTTAGGTTTTTTAATTTTTATGTGTTAAGTTGCTGGAAGTGCGAGCTCATGATGTCACAGCGAGGGATAACCAGGCATCTGGGACCTGAGTGAGCAGGTCAAGCAACAGGGTATCTCCTTAACCAATCAGATTGAAAGATCGAGAAATAAGCAGCGCAAGGACTGAGAAGGAAAATGTAAATTAGAGTAGGTAAATTCAATGGCAAATCAGATACAGAAAGAGAAATAAAGAGGGGGAAAGAAATATTGGATTAAGTGAGAGAGAAAAAGGACAGAAAGGAAAAGTTAAAAAAAAATTATTTACATTTTTAAAATCTTCAACAATTAAAATCTGAAGGTATGGGACTCCAGACTTGTAAAAGTTAATTTTCAGTGCCAGAGAGGTTGATTGGCAGTAATTAAGTTATTACAAAAACAACTTGTATTTATATAGTGCCTTTAACATAGTCAAACATCCCTAGGTGCTTCACAGGAGCGTTATCAAACAAAATTTGATACCAAGCCAAATATTAGGACAGATGACCAAAAAGAGTTCTAAAAAAATTGGCTGCAGAGATTGTGGATGCATTGAGTGTGATTTTCCAAAATGCCCCAGATTCTGAAATGGTCCCAGTGGATTGCAAGCACATGTAACCCCACTATTCAAGAAAGGAGGGAGAGAGAAAACAGAGAACTACAGGCCAGTTAGCCTGACATCAGTTGTCAGGAAAATGCTGGAAACCATTGCTAAGGCAATGGTAAAAGGGCACTTAGAAAATCATAATATGAGTAGGCAGAGTCAACATGGTTTTATGAAAGGGAAGTCATGTTTGACAAATTAGTTAGAGTTTTTTGTGGATGTAACAAGCAGGGTAGATAAAGAGGAACCAGTGGATGTAGTATATTTGGATTTCCAAAAGGCATTCAACATGGTTGTTATGCAAGATAAGGGCTCATGGGGTTGGGGGTAATGTAGTAGCATGGATAGAGAATTGGTTAATAGACAGAAAACAGAGAGTAGGGATAAACGGGTCATATTCAGATTGGCAGGCTGTAACTAGTGGGGTGCCACAAGGATCAGTGCTGGGGCCTCAGCTATTTACGATCTATATTAATGACTTAGATGAAGGGACCAAGTATAATGTATCCAAGTTTGCTGATGATACAAAGCTAAGTGGGAAAGTAAGTTGTAAGGAGGACACAAAGAGCCTGCAAAGGGATATAGACAGTTTAAGTGAGTGGGCAATAAGGTGGCAGATAGAGTATAATTTTGTAGGAAGAATAGAAAAACAGAATATTTTGTAAATGGTGAGTAACTATTAAATGTTGGTGTTCAGAGAGATTTATGTGTCCAAGTGCTGGATACACAGAGAGTAAGCATGCAGATACAGCAAGCAATTAGGAAGGCAAATGGCATGTTGGCCTTTATTGCAAGGGGTTTGGAGTACAAGAGTAAAGATGTCTTGCTACAATTGTACAGGGCCTTGGTGAGACCACACCTGGAGTACTGTGCACAGTTTTAGTCTCCTTTTCTAAGGAAGGAAATACTTGCCTTAGAGGCAGTGCAACGAATGTTCACTAGATTAATCCCTGGGATGAGAGGGATGTGCTATGAAGAGAGATTGAGTAGATTGGGCCTGTACTCTCTGGAGTTTAAAAGAATGAAAGGTGATCTCATTAAAACATATAAGATTTTGAGGGGGATTGACAGGATAGATGCTGAGAGATTTTTTTCCCCTGGCTGGAGAGACTAGAACTAGGGGCATAGTATCAGCATTGACACGATGGACCGAATGGCCTCCTGTATCGTAATTTTTCTATGATCAATGATTCTATAGTCTCAGGATAAGGGGTTGGCTTTTGAAGACTAATTATTATATTCTTATGTTCAAAAGCTTGGTCAAAGAGATAGGTTTTAAGGAACATCTTAAAGGAGGAGCGAGAGGTAGAGAGACGGAGAGGTTTAGGGAGGGAATTCCAGAGCTGAGGGCCCAGACAGCTGAGGCACGGCTGCTGATGGTGGTGTGATTAAAATAGAGGATACGCAAGAGGCCAGAATAGGAGGCATGCAGAGATCTCAGAGGGTTGTAGAGCTGGGTCACAAAGTTAAAAGGATACTTAGACAGGAGTGAACAAGACTTAACTTTCAGTGGTGAGTTTAGTTCATATCTACCGCGCAGATACAGCAACTTCACGCCACTTAGTGCTGAGGCAGACAGAGCTGCCGTTTTTGCTAAGCTACAAACACTCACAGCAACTTTAGGATATTTAAGCGTGCATCTGCCCCTCGCCTGAAGTTGCTGTACCATTTACGCATAAATTAACGGTGAGAGCCATTAGCCTCACCTTTATTTTGACAGCAAAATCTGGGCCGATTTCTCACGCTAAATTAAATTAATGTATAGATTGATGAAAATTGTTGTTTATGAAGGAACATGTTGACATTTCTCAGCGCATGTATGGTATACATAACACAGCAACTGACGTGCTATTCATACAGTTCATGGACCCAAACAGACATTAACACACAAGCATAATTTAAAAAACTAAATGGTATATATTGTTGATTCACTTGAAAAAATCTGGATCATTACTTCAAATTAAACCATGACATTAGAGCAAAGAGACATGTTCAAATTAGCAACAGGCAAATTCAGAATTGATATCAGGAAATGTTTCATTCAGTAGACAGTTGGATACTGTGATGGGGAAGAATTGTAGGTTCTTTTTTTGTGAATGAGCTAGAAAGGGTCAAAATCTTAGCTCATCTTTATGGATCTTGTGATAAATATTGTATTGCCCTGATAGCCAACAGTAGCCTATTCTGTATCTAAGTTCATCAAATAATTCTAAACATTGGCCTTTCTATGACTAGTTTAAGTTATTACAGTGGACATTATTTATCTCTGAACCTGGTTTCCATCCGTATTGCTGACAATTATTACTTTAGCGATATTCTGTCTTGTTACCAGTTCCTTTAATACTGGGGGAGGGGAGGCTCACTTTTTTCCCTTGGGTAAACTATCCCTCCTCGTCCTTTTTGAAATCTTTGCAGCGTTTGACACAGTTGATCACTCCATCCTTCTCCAATGCCTCTCCACCGTCGTCCAGCTGGGTGGGACTGCATTCGCCTAGATCCATTCTTATCTATCTAATCGTAGCCAGAGAATCACGTGCAATAGCTTTTCTTCCCACTCCCATGTCGTTACCTCTGGTGTCCCCCAAGATTCTATCCTTGGCCTTCTCCTATTTCTCATCTACATGTTGTCCTTTGGCGACATCATCCGAAAACACAGCAGCAGTTTCCACATGTATGCTGATGACACCCAGCTCTACCTCATTACCACATCTCTCGACCCCTCCACTGTCTTTAAATTGTCAAACTGCTTGTCCAACATCCAGTTCTAGATGAGCAGAAAATTTCGACAATTAAATATTCGGAAGACAGAAGCCATTGTTTTCGGTCCCCGCCACAAACACCGTTCCCCAGCCACTGACTCCATCCCTCTCCCTAAAATCTGTCTGAGGCTGAACCACACTGTTCGCAACCTTGGTGTCATATTTAACCCTGAAATGAGCTTCAGACCACATATGCACGGCATAACTAAGACTGCTTATTTCCACCTCCGTAACATCGTCCTCTGCGCCCCTGCCTCAGCTCATCTGCTGCTGAAACCCTCATTATTGCCTTTGTTACCTCTAGACTTGACTATTCCAATGCACTTCTGGCTGATCTTTCATATTCTACCTTACATAAACTTGGGGTCATCCAAAACTCAGTTGCCTGTGTCCTACATCGCACCAAGTCTCGTTCACCCATCACTGCTGTGCTCGTTGACCTACATTGGCTCCCAGTTAAGCAACGCCTCGATTTCAAAATTCTCATCCTTGTTTTCAAATCTCTTCATAGCCTCACCCCTCCCTATCTCTGTAATCTCCTCCAGCCCCTCAAACCACCCCAGACGCAACCCCCCCACCGCCCCGCCCCCGCACGAAATGTCTAATTCTGCCCTCTTGATCTCTGATTATAATCGCTCAACCATTGGTGGCCTTGCCTTCTGTTGCCTAGGCCTCAAGCTCTGGAACAACCTCCCTAAAACTCTCCGCCTCGTTACCTCTCTTTCCTCCTTGAAGACGCTCCTTAAAACATACTTCTTTGACCAAGCTTTTTGCCACCTGCCATAATTTGTGCTTATGTGGCTCGGTATCAATTTTTATTGTTTTATATTATTCCTGTGAAGCACCTTGGGACATTTTTCTTTGTGAAAGGCGAAATATAAATACAATTTGGTGTTGTTGGTGGGTGTGATGATGTGATGGTACCTGTGGAAATCTCACAATTCTTAAGCACGGCCATATTTTGTCACTGTGCTCTCAATTTCCTTATCAACAATTCTCTAGCGAATTCTTCAGTGAATATTCGTCTCATTGTTTCAGCGTTCTAGTTTGTAGCAAATATAGAGAAGGTTAACTTAGTGTTCTGTATGCATCTTTCACTGAATCGGTTGGGTACACATTCTCTCAAGGGAAGCAAATGTAGTTTATAGTTCATCTAAAAATAAAATAAATAGACATGATAGCATCACACGCTAGATGCTATGAAGCAATTTATATTAATTAAGAATTTCCTGAGTTACGATTCACAAATTGGTTTGCGTTTGTTAGTTTAGTGAGTAATTATCCAATATATATCATTGTCTTTGTCAGTGCATCAAGGTAAGGAGGGAGCTCTTCCTCCTGTGGGATATCAAGCATTCTGTCAAACAATTTCACCACTGTACCTTGGTGCCTAGGGAATAGAATCATTATCACATGGCATTATTTTTGAGGATTGAATACTGCAGTTTTTTCTGTGTAAATATTTGCTGCTTTTCACTGTAAAGGTGAGTGAAAGGTAAGAGAAATGGACTAACAGCTTAACGCTGCAGTACCTCTCCACTCCCCATAGTAAAACCGATCAGTGACCTCCAACGTTCCCCTGCAACCCTGCCAAAGAGTTCAGTGGTCTGGGTACACAAGCCACACAGCGTGCAAATTGATCCTTGTGGGAGCGACAGCCCGTTATTTTATTTCCAAAAACATTGCTTTATAGCACAGTCTGAGATGACACATGCCGGGTTAAAAGTTGAAGCAGCTTCTCTGATGAGCATGGACTGTATTGAAGTTTGGACCAAAGCTGAGGATGTCTCCACAAAAACAAGGTGCTAGATGGTGTGAAAGTCATTCAACCGTTCAAATGTGTCAACCTGATCACCTGTGATTTAGAGTAATTCATGACAAGAGTGGATTGCAGCAATAAGACCTGATTTCAGGACAATGGGTAGCTGGTCGTTTAGTTTACATTGTTTGTTTGTTAAGTATTTGTACGTACTGTTGGTAGTATTTGTGGAATGTAGAGTAGTCATTCAGCTATTCAAGACCTGATTTGTATAAGAGTTGTGAAAGAAGACTGTTTTAGCAGAGGCACTAGAGTTGGAGTGTGTTTCTCAAAGAGCATACACTGATTTTGTGAAGTGTGTGTCTCAGTAACTTTCATACATGTTTTTTGTGTAGTATGAAAGTTTAAATAAAGACCTGATCCTGCTATTACCACAACTGAGTGTGTGCGTAATCTGACGTTTAAAGCAATGAAATGAAAAAAAAAACAAGAAAGCAGTCCAACAGTCCCCACCTTTGAAAACTTTAGTGACTTTCAAATTGACTAGAAACATTACTGTTTTATCAGAGGAGAATATCCTTCTGCTTAAGGGCTATTTGAACAGAGCTGAAATTGCACAAATGCATTTAGAAATGTATATATCCGCAGGGCCATTTTTCTGTGCACTCATCAAGGGACATTTTATGCATCAGCCATAATTTTTCCCTAATTTTGCTCAATAAATGTCTGGTGAGCGAGCTGCTTTCAGCCTTTGCTGGAGTCCCAGCAGTATTATGCTAGAGAATGGAATCTAACTTTTCGCAGTGCGTGGAGGCACCTGGAAGTGATGTTTGTGTCCGTCCCTGAGGAGTTGATGGCTACATCTGATCATCTGCCAGCACAGAGGTGACATATTCTGTAGAATTCAAAGTGGAAACCAAAATCTTTAAAATTTTATCCCTTCCATAGACTTCATTAAGGTGGAGAGTGACACAGTTAATTCAGAGACTAAGGTCCTGAAATTAAAGAAAGGAAACTTCGATGGTATGAGACGGGAATTAGCTAGGATAGATTGGCGAATGATACTTAAAAGGTTGATGGTGGATAGGCAATGGCAGACATTTAAAGATCACATGGATGAACTTCAACAATTGTACATCCTGTGTGGCGTAAAAATAAAAAAGGGAAAGTGGTTCAACCGTGGCTAACAAGGGAAATTAGGGAACATGTTAAATCCAAGGAAGAGGCATATAAATTGGCCAGAAAAAGCAATAAACATGAGGACTGGGAGAAATTTAAAATTCAGCTGAGGAGGACTAAGGGTTTAATTAGGAGGGGGAAAATAGAGTATGAGAGTACGCTTGCAGGGAAAATAAAAACTGACTGCAAAAGTTTCTATAGATATGTGAAGAGAAAAAAATTAGTGAAGACTAATGAAGGTCCCTTGCAGTCAGAATCAGGTGAATTCAAAATGGGGAACAAGGAAATGGCAGACCAATTGAACAAATACTTTGGTTCTATCTTCACTAAGGAAGACACGAATAACCTCCCGAGAATACTTGGGAACGAGGGTCGATCGAGAAGGGGGAACTGAGGGAAAACCAAATAAACCACAACTACTGGTTTTCCCTTATCCACTCTATTAGTTACATCCTCAAAATATTCTAGAAGATTTGTCAAGCATGATTTCCCTTTCATAAATCCATGCTGACTTGGACTGATCCTGTCACTGTTTTCCAAATGCGCTATTACATCTTTAATAATTTACAATATACATTAATGATTTAGACGAAGAAATTGAATGTAATATCACCAAGTTTGCAGATGACACTAAGCTAGGTGGCAGTGCGAGCTGTGAGGACGATGCTAAGAGGCTGCAGGGGGACTTGGACAGGTTAGATGAATGGGCAAATGCATGGCAGGTGCAGTATAATGTGGATAACTGTGAGGTTATCCACTTTGGTGGCAAAAACAAGAAGGCAGATTATTATCTGAATGGTAACAGATTAGTAAAAGGGGAGGTGCAATGAGACCTGAGTGTCATGGTACATCAGTCATTGAAGGTAGGCATGCAGGTACAGCAGGCAGTAAAGAAGGCATGCTGGCCTTCATAGCAAGGGGATTTGAGTATAGGAGCAGGGAGGTCCTGCTGCAGTTGTACAGGGCCTTGGTGAGACCACACCTTGAGTATTGTATGTAGTTTTGGTCTCCTAATCTGAGGAAGGACATGCTTGCTATTGAGTGAGTGCAGTGAAGGTTCACCAGGCTGATTTCTGGGATGGCAGGACTGACATATGAGGAAAGACTGGATCGACTAGGCTTATACTCACTGGAATTTAGAAGAATGAGAGGGGATCTCATAGAAACGTATAAAATTCTGACGGGACTGGACAGGTTAGATGCAGGAAGAATGTTCCCGATGTTGGGGAAATCCAGAACCGGGGATCACAGTCTAAGGATAAGGGGTAAGCCATATAGGACCAAGATGAGGAGAAACTTTTTCACCCAGAGAGTTGTGAACCTATGGAATTCTCTGCCACAGAAAGTTGTTGAGTCCAGTTCGTTGGACATATTCAAAAGGGAGTTAGATGTGACCCTTATGGCTAAAGGGATCGGGGGTATGGAGAGAAGGCAGGAATGGGGTACTGAAATTGAATGATCAGCCATGATCATATTGAATGGCGGTGCAGTCTCGAAGGGCCGAATGGCCTGCTCCAGCACCTATTTTCTATGTTTCTATGTTTCTATGAGGAAAGGTTATTCTTTAAACAGGAGGATAAAGTCCCCTTTGTTGTTTGTTCGTTGTTGCCCACTGCACTCCTGGGCTACAGGCCCAGCTTAGCCAGGTCACGGGAGGGAAACCTGCTCCTATCAGCTACCAGTGGCACTCTGAACCATCCACTGGAGAGTGTGTGAGGGCGCTGTGAGGATGGCTGGCAGTGATTTTCCCTCCCATCCTAAGGGAAGTATTTGTATTACCACACTCTGTATCACGGTGTATTGGTATTCCAAAGCACTCCGCCCCCATAGATGGAAAGTTTAAACTACAGCACAATTTTGAAGCATTATCTGTCATTTATATAGTGGTTATGTTATGGGGCTAGTAATCCAGAGGCCTGGATTAATAATCTGGAGACACAAGTTCAAATCTTACCAAGGCAGCTGGTGGATTTAAACTTAGTTCATTTAATAAAATCTGGAATTTAAAAGTTACAATCAGTAATGGTGACCATGAAACTACCAGATTGTTGTAAAAACTCATCGGGTTCAGAAATGTCCTTTAGGGCAGGAAATCTGCCGTCCTTATCTGGTCTGGCCTATATGTGACACCAGGACAACAGCAATGTAGTTGACTCTTAACTGGCCTTTGAAATGGCCTAGCAAGCCTCTCAGTTGTACCAAACCACTGCGACAAAATCAGCACTGTGGGAGTAACTTCATCCTTCTATCTCCTAGGCAGTCCTTCGAATCGAGGATGACTTGCTTCCACATCAAAAAGTTCACAGGTGTTTCAATAAAGGACCTAAAATTCCAGGTCCGAAATAAATCTTGAAGGATGGAAGATGTCTGTGCGTGGATTTTTTTAACGTGTGGTGGCCGTTGCACACCAGCCACCACACGGGCTTGACAGAGCTAGGTCTTCATCCAGTAGCCAGGATTAACCAAAATGACTGGAGACCAGCTCTGCTGCACGGACCGAGCGCACACACATATCGCAGTGTGGGCTGGCCCACGTGGCCCCTGGGCCCTCGCCTCTTCTGGGCCCCGAACTCACGCCTCTCCTGAGCCCCGATCACATCCCTCTACAATCTCTCGCCGCTCATGCTGTACCTGCCCACGCTCAAATCACCAACCTGGACCTCGGTGATGTCCCTTTTCGCTGCCGTTGCTCTCCTGCTCCAGCACGTGCTGCTTCCTGGAGTGGTATGCCACCACACTGCTCCTTCCGCTCCCCGGGAGTAACTTCACCACAAAGACTGCAGCGGTTCACGAAGGCAGCTCACCACCACCTTCGCAAGGGCAATTAGGGATGGGCAAAAAATGCCGGCTTTGCCATCGACGCCCACGTCACGTGAATAAATTTTAAAAAACAGGAATAATTTATTTTATGTATAATCACATTGAAAATCATAGATTCAATATTTGTTAATAGGTTACGTATTAACAATTGTCATTATACTTCACAAGGAAAAGAAAGGCATTGCAATACTGGTAGCTACAGTCAAGAAGAATGGACTGGTAGGGAAGATTAATTGATAGAAAATGTCTAACGGTGCAGGAGATTTACAGATGTGAAAGGGGATACAATGAATGAAAGAAATTAGGTACAACAACAACAACTTGCATTTATAAGAACATAAGAGCATAAGAAATAGGAGCAGGAGTAGGCCATATGGCCCCTCGAGCCTGCTCCACCATTCAATAAGATCATGGCTGATCTGATCATGGACTTCGCTCCACTTTCCCATCCGCTCCCCATAACCCCTTATTCCCTTATCGTTTAAGAAACTGTCGATCTCTGTCTTAAATTTATTCAATGTTCCAGCATCCACAGCTCTCTGAGACAGTGAATTCCACAGATTTACAACCCTCTGAGAGAAGAAATTTCTCCTCATCTCTGTGTTAGATCTCTTAATTTCCAATGAAATACGAATTCCGATTGTAGTTTTAATGTAACTTTATTCTGGCAGCAGCAACAAGCTCTTGGCTTTAAGCCTGGCCTTTGTCCTTCTGAGACCACATGGCCAAAATGGCTGTACTTATACCTGGTTCAATTTACAGAAAAGAACTCGCTTTCTTTGACCTTATTGGCTCAATTGATAGTCTGTTAACCTTTTAATTGGCTTGCTAGCCAAGGTCCTAAAATGTCAAGTTGATTGCTGACTTAATGCAATGTGGTCTGTGTTTTTTCAAAACTGCAGCCGGGCTGCAGAGCTTCAATTCTCTATCAATCCCACTTTGATTCTTTCACAAACTGAATCATAAAACATCAGCTATCACTTGTTAAACATTCTACAAAATAATTTCATACATGTTAATAGAGTTTCCTTCTAAAATTTGTTGATGTGTTTCGCCACATGTCCGGACTAGTAACTTCCACACAAATTTACACCAACCCGAGTTCCATCGTGGCCACAATGGAAGTCTGGTTTTAGTAGGTTAATTAACCTTATTCCAATTTAATCCAAATCAATATCTTAATTCAACCAGTAAACAACCTTCCCTTAAGCATAACATACCCCTGTGCTCTATACAGATGGTCTGCTGGGACCTGCAAGGTGTCTCACATGCGGGACAGCAGCTGCAGCCGCCTGGTCGCAACAACATTTAATCAACATAAACAAACAATATAAAAGTAAAATAATTACAACAACTAGAATTAAACCTTCCACCAATGAAGTTTCTATTGAACCTTGCCATTCAGTGGCTCCGCTCCACAAAGTGAATGATGGGGGTTGCTTAAGTTTTTCTACCTCCTTTTGGATATGCTCCGCTAAGTGAGTAATTTCTTCGGAGCTATCTGGGATATATGTGCAACACTCAGTTCCGAGTAGGGCGCAAGTACCTCCCTTTTCAGCCAGGATGTAATCAAGGGCCAGTCTATTTTGTAGGGCTACTGTGCGGGTTGCGACCATTTCTGCAATAATTTTAACTAGGGTCTCTGAGGTATCATTGGCTACCCGTTCCACAACGGATGCCACATTAATGGATTCCCTTGCCAGTCTGGCGGTCCCATACCTGGGGATCAGAATGGCAAAGAACCTCTCTGTTTCTGTGATAGCTCTCTTAGGACAGTATAAATGTTCCGACAGTATGATAACAAAGCGTCACTCATTAAGTGAACATCAGCTTTCCTTAAATCAATAGTTCCTGGCAGCGACATGGGTCTTCCTGTTATAATTTCAAATGGGCTTAGACCTGTAGTTCTGTTCTGGGTTGCCCTAATGCTACATAGCACTATTGGTAGTGCCTGGGACCATGGTGTTCCTTCTTGGTGATATTTGACAAGCTGTTGTTTCAGAGTTCGATTCATTCGCTCTACTTGTCCTGATGATTGTGGCTGATAAGGACAGTGTAAATCCCACGTAATGTTCAGTAACCTACAGACTTCTTGGCAGACAGCACCTGTGAAGTGTGTTCCCTGATCTGAGTCAATGCTACTCAGGACTTTCCATCGGGGAATGTAATCCTTACACAAGACCTTTGCAGTGTGATTGACTGTGGCTCTTTTAGTTGGGGCAGCTTCTACCCTTCTAGAGAATCTGTCGACCATGACAAGAATGTTAGTGTATCCTTGGCATGAAGGAAGAGATATATAATCAACCTGTAGATGCTGGAATGGTTCAACAGGGGCAGGGGGCCTCAGTTGGGGCATTACCATGATGGGCCCAGAATTATTTTTCTGGCAGACCACACAGCGGTCTGCTACCAGCTGGGCATGTTTTTTAAATCCCCAACCCCACCGGTTTTTCTGGAACCGTGCCGTCATCTGTTGTGAGGCCAAATATCCCCACGAGTGGATCTGTTGAGCTAAAAAAGGCATAAGCGCTTGTGGCGCGACTGGCTTGTCAGTAACTCTTTGTCTCCAGACACCATCTTCACATAGCTTAATTCCTGCCTCAATCCATGTCCATTTTTCCTCTCGGGAGCACTCGCCTTGCATTGTTTGAAGGTCTTGTGTCAGAGTCCTGAGTGCTTTCAATCTGCACATCTGTGTTGGTTCTGTGAGGCGGCATCTTTAGCTGCCTGGTTGGCTAGGGCATTTCCCTGTGCTTCTGTGGTATTTTCCTTGGTATGGGCCTTACACTTCAGGATGGACACTTCCTGAGGTAATTGTATGGCCTCTAGTAAGTCTCGGACTTCTTTTCCATTTCGGTTAGGTGTACCAGCAGCAGTGAGGAATCCCCTTTTCCGCCATAACAGACCAAAGTCGTGAGCGACTCCAAAAGCATAACGCGAATCTGTGTAGACATTAGCTGTCTGTCCTTCTGCTATTCAACATGCTTCTGACAGGGCCCGTAACTCGGCCTGTTGTGCTGACGTTCCTGAGGGTAAACATCCTTTTGCCACTACCTCATATAAGGTTGTAACTGCCCATCCTGCTTTTCTGGTACCATTGTCAACAAAGGAGGAACCATCTGTAAACAGGATGAGGTCTGGGTTGTGCAGAGGCTCCTCTGCTGCTAAGGCTGCTTCTTCTGTTTCTTTTAAAATCTCCACGCAGTCATGCTCTTCACATTCTCCCCCCTCTTGCTCCCTTGATTCTGACATCGGGAGCATAGTTGCGGGATTAACCGGGCTGGCCCGGACGATATGGAGATTAGGAGCTTCCAAAACTGCTGTCCAGCGGGTCCATCTAGCTGCTGTCACCTGAGACATTCTATTCATAGACAGCAAAGCGTGTACGGTGTGGGGACACTTGACAATCAGCTTTTGGTCGAGGACTAGACCCGCAGTGGTCATTACCGTTCGACATGTAGCTTCCATGGCCCTTAGGCAACTTCCCCATCCAAGGGCTACCGCATCCAGTTTTGCCGAACAATAGCCAATAGGTCTTTGCCGATCCCCATGTTCTTGTGTCAGTATAGCTGTCATATATCCTTCTTTCTCATGGACAAACAGGGTAAATGGCTTACCACTGTCGGGGATTCCCAGAGCCGGTGCCGAACACAAAGCCTTTTTCAAACTCAGGAAGGCCTTTTGCTGTTCCTTAGTGAGGGTGATGGCTTATTTAGAGGCACGTTTCCCCTTTAAAATATCATTCAGTGGCTGAGCAAGCTGTGTGAAGGAGTCAATCCAATTTCTGTTAAAGTTACACAATCCCAAAAAAGACTTTAGTTCCTGAATAGTGGTGGGTTTTTTAGCAGCCCGAATGGCTGCAGTTCTATCCTGGGTAAGTTCTCTCTTTCCTTGTGAAATCTTTTGTCCCAGGTATACAACCTCTTCTTGGGATATTTGTGTTTTGTCGATGTTGGCTTTATGTCCTTTCAGCCAAAGGTGGTCCAGCAAAGCTCGTAAATCTTGTTCATGCTGTTCTTCCATGTTTGAAGCTAGCAGGATATCGTCTACATATTGGATGACTGTGGATGACAGGGGAGGTAATTCTCGCAAATGGCTTTGTAAAGCCATGTGGAATACCGTAGGGCTGTTGTGGAAACCCTGCAGTAACTGGGTCCAAGTATACTGTTGTCCTTGGACCGTGAAAGCAAACCACTGTCGAACCTCCGGTGCCAGAGGCACCGACCAAAATCCGTTGGCCTTATCTATAACCGAGAAATATTTATGTTCCGGTTTGAGGGCATTAAAAATGGTGGAGGGATCTGCGACCAAAGGAGCTTTTTGATCAATACACTGGTTAGCTTTCCTATAATCAACAGTCAAACGCCAAGTCTCATTAGATTTATGTACCGGCCACACGGGGCTATTGGAGGAGCTATGCGTTTTAATAAGCACCCCTTGTTTCTCCAATTGCTGAATAACTGGTAAGATTCCCGCGATGGCAGTTGGACTGATGGGATACTGTTTAGTGCATGGAGGCTTGGTCCCGGTAAATGACGCAGGCTCCATCTGGAGTAGGCCACAATTGTTCTTATCTTTAGCCCATATCGGGTGTTCCTTCAATTCTTCTTTCTTCAAAGTTCTAATTGACCATGTCACCCGACCATTCTCGAAATGCAACGATGAATCTATTTGGATTAGAACGTCCATTCCCAAAAGGGGTTGATCTACTGGGCCTATCCAGACCGGCGTGGTTAGTCCATGTGGACCCAGCCCTCTAAGTACCGGTGTTGTCCTTTTAATTTCCATTTTATGGCCCCCAACTCCATAGGCTGTACGCGCCCTATCATTCAACGGCAAAAAGTCTCCATATTGTAGGGGTAAGCATGTTAATTCCGCCCCTGTGTCTAAAAGACAGTCCACATCCTTATCGCCCACCCTCACAGTTATATATAGTCCATCTCCCCTCTGTTGTATTAGTGCGAGGAGGGGGCCCAGGGTGGGCTCTAATCGTTTTTTGCTATCCCAAGTAACTCCTTCTGTTGTTGTATTGTCAGTCACTTAAATGTTTCTATGAAGTCGTTATCTTGTGACAAGCCTGGTTTGTTGGCTGAATTGTATCCCTGGCTGCGTCCTCTTCCCCGACCACGACCTTTCTGTTTTGCCCTGCGCGTCTTGGCCCAGTGACCTTCTTTCCCACAATAATGACATTTTCCGGGTAATTTTCCTAATAACTGTTTATCAGAATCCTGGGATTTCCATCCCACAGCCTGCAGAGCTCGGACTTTAGCTCCCATATCCCGATCTAATTGGTTACATCGATCCACCAATGCTGCAAAGGTAGTTCCTCTACCTTCCCAGTCCGGTAACACTACCTTAATCATTTTGGACAGTTCTGGCTTTAGACCTGTCACGAAAGCTGCTTTCAGGGGTCCAAACATTTGTTCATCCATTTCCTCATCCGTATTATTCATACCCGAATGTTCTAGCCACGTGCATCTAAACCGCTCGTCATACTCCAGGACCTCCTCTGTTCCTTTCTGTTGGCAGGCTGCAATTTTTCCCCAGTCTGTCTGAGCTGGACTAAAGGCTTGCAGCCAATGTTTAATCGCCTCCCACCCTGCGTTTAATTCTTGCTCATCCTGCCCCAAAGCTTCTTCTACCTTGTCGTGCAATTTTCTTCCTTGTGTTTTTGGCACCATTATGGTTAAAATTTGCACTCCGTCCCAGGGATGAAGTTGATATATATTTCTTAAGCGGTCCAATTGGTCCCATGTTTTTACTCCCCCTTTCTTTGGATTGGGCAATTCCTTGGACCATTTATCAATTTTCTCTGGGTCTGCCGGATCATGAACAAAATATTCTGCATACACCCTTTTCATCGTTTTTTTGATTCCGCCCTCATCCGCGGTCTCTTCTGATTTGACTACAACTCGTCTTTTTTTAAACAGGGCAAAGCGCACCCCTAATTCTTCATCCTCCGACCCTGTATTGTCAGAGGATTCAGAATCCGTATCTATTCCTCGGTTGTGTCTTCGGGTTTGCACTTTTAATTTATCCAAACATGGGTACCCTGGGAATTCACCGATACATTTTCCTTTTCCTATTACTGTCTCTTGACCGAATGATTTTTTCCATTCTTTAATTTCACCTTTAAGATCTTTAACTTCCGCTTCCAACTTTTCAAGTTCAAGCTTTTTCTGTCGCAGCTGTGCACAAACTGCTTGCAATTGGTCCTTTGTACTGGTCAGTTCTCGATCATGTTGGGAACGCATTATAATTTCATTCCGCTTTCAGATCCGTCCCATAATGGCTAGGGACCATCTAGTTCGCTCTTTATTTTTCATACGGGTCGTTTTTCCCCAGACCCTTTTAGTCTCGTCCAAGGACCATTGTCCTTTGGAGGTTCCATAATTTTGTTCAATCTTAATACAGGTTTTAGATAAGTTGAATTGTTGCTCTATGTATTCTTTCAACTGTTCGAAGATTTCATCAATCGAAACCTCAGGTGATGCCCGCCCGCCTTTAACAGTTGTAGGCAATTCTTTGCTCTTATCTCCTGCTGCCATGATACTGATTTCTTTACTGGGGTCTCGAGTCGTAGGCTTTCCAGCCAATCAGTGGGTCGGTGATTAATTAACTAACACACCACCGAAGTTAGGCGTCTATGGGACCTCGAGCCGACTACCAACTGGATGGTTCACAAACCGGAGGCTTTCGGAATCGCGTAGAAGGAGAGACGAATTTAGACTTTTGACCGAGGACTTTTATAAAGAGAAGTCCTTACCTCAGTATGTAGGTCCGATGTCCAAAATTCAGTTTCTTTCCTCAGCGATCGTGTTCGTGACGCCAAAATTGTTAGATCTCTTAATTTCCAATTAAATAAGAACTCCGATTGTAGTTTTAATGTAACTTTATTCTGGCAGCAGCAACAAGCTCTTGGCTTTAAGCCAGGCCTTTGTCCTTCTGAGACCACATGACCAAAATGGCTGTACTTATACCTGGTTCAATTTACAGAAAAGAACTCGCCTTCTTTGACCTTATTGGCTCAATTGATAGTCTGTTAAACTTTTAATTGGCTCGCTACCCAAGGTCCTAAAATGTCAAGTTGATTGATGACTTAATGCAATGTGGTCTGTGTTTTTTCAAAACTGCAGCCGGGCTGCAGAGCTTGAATTCTCTATCATCTGTTTTAAATGGGCGGCCCCTTATTCTAAGATCATGCCCTCTAGTTCTAGTCTCACCCATCAGTGGAAACATCCTCTCTGCATCCACCTTGTCAAGCCCCCTCATAATCTTATACGTTTCAATAAGATCACCTCTCAGTCTTCTGAATTCCAATGAGTAGAGGCCCAACCTATTCAATCTTTCCTCATAAGTCAACCCCCTCATCCCCGGAATCAACCTAGTGAACCCTCTCTGAACTGCCTCCAAAGCAAGTATATCCGTTCCTAAATATGGAAACCAAAACTGCACGCAGTATTCCAGGTGTCGCCTCACCAATACCTTGTATAGCTGCAGCAAGACTTCCCTGTTTTTATATTCCATCCCCTTTGCAATAAAGGCCAAGATACCATTGGCCTTCCTGATCATTTGCTGTCCCTGCATACTATCCTTTTGTGTTTCATGCACAAGTAACCCCAGGTCCTGCTGAACTGCGGCACTTTGTAATCTTTCTCCATTTAAATAATAACTTGCTCTTTGATTTTTTTTCTGCCAAAGTGCACGACCTCACACTTTCCAACATTGTACTCCATCTGCCAAATTTTTGCCCACACACTTAGCCTGTCTATGTCCTTTTGCAGATTGTTTGTGTCCTCCTCAAACATTGCTTTCCCTTCCATCTTTGTATCGTCAGCAAACTTGGCTACATAACACTCAGTCCCTTCTTCCAAGTCGTTAATATAGATTGAAAATAGTTATTTACTATTAATTAGTAATTATTATTATTGTAATTATTAGTAATTATTTATATAGCACCTTTAAACATAGAAACATAGAAAATAGGTGCAGGAGTAGGCCATTCGGCCCTTTGAGCCTGCACCACCATTCAAGAAGATCATGGCTGATCATTCACCTCAGTACCGCTTTCCTCCTTTCTCTCCATACCCCTCGATCCCTTTAGCCGTAAGGGCCATATCTAACTCCCTCTTGAATATATCCAATGAGCTGGCATCAACAACTCTCTGCGGCAGGGAATTCCACAGGTTAACAACTCTCTGAGTGAAGAAGTTTCTCCTCATCTCAGTCCTAAATGGTCTACCCCTTGTGTCCCCTGGTTCTGGACTTCCCCAACATCGGGAATATTCTTCCCGCATCTAACCTGTCCAGTCCCGTCAGAATCTTATATGTTTCTATGAGATCCCCTCTCATCCTTCTAAACTCCAGCGTATAAAGGCCCAGTTGATCCAGTCTCTCCTCACACATCAGTCCAGCCATCGCAGGAATCAGTCTGGTGAACTTTCGCTGCACTCCCTCAATAGCAAGAACATCCTTCCTCAGATTAGGAGACCAAAACTGAACACAATATTCCAGATGAGGCCTCACCAAGGCCCTGTACAATTGCAGTAAGACCTCCCTGCTCCTATACTCAAATCCCTTAGCTATGAAGGCCAACATGCCATTTGCCTTCTTCGCCACCTGTTGTACCTGCATGTCAACTTTCAATGACTGATGAACCATGACACCCAGGTCTCGTTGCACCTCCCCTTTTCCTAATCTGCCACCATTCAGATAATATTCTGCCTTCATGTTATTGCCTTTAAAGTGGATAACCTCACATTTATCCACATTATACTGCATCTGCCATGCATTTGCCCACTCACCTAACCTGTCCAAATCACCCTGCAGCCTCTTAGCATCCTCCTCACAGCTCACACTGCCACCCAGTTTAGTGTCATCTGCAAACTTGGAGATATTACATTCAATTCCTTCATCCAAATCATTAATGTATATTGTAAAGAGCTGGGGGCCCAGCACTGAGCCCTGCGGCACTCCCTAGTCACCGCCTGCCATTCCGAAAAGGACCCGTTTACCCCGACTCTCTGCTTCTTGTCTGCCAACCAATTCTCTATCCACGTCAGTACATTACCCCCAATACCATGTGCTTTGATTTTGCACACCAATCACTTATGTTGGACCTTGTCAAAGGCCTTTTGAAAGTCCAAATACACCACATCCACTGGTTCTCCCTTGTCCAATCTACTAGTTACATCCTCAAAAAATTCCAGAAGATTTGTCAAACATGATTTCCCCTTCATAAATCCATGCTGACTTGGACCGATCCTGTCACTGCTTTCCAAATGCGCTGCTATTTCATCCTTAATAATTGATTCCAACATTTTCCCCACTACTGATGACAGGCTAGCCAGTCTATAATTACCCGTTTTCTCTCTCCCTCCTTTTTTAAAAAGCGATGTTACACTAGCTACCCTCCAGTCCATAGGAACTGATCCCGAGTTGATAGACTGTTGGAAAATGATCACCAATGCATCCATTATTTCTAGGGCCACTTCCTTAAGTACTCTGGCATGCAAACAATCAGGCCCTGGGGATTTATCAGCCTTCAATCCCATCAATTTCCCCTAATAAGGATTTCCTTCAGTTCCTCCTTCTCTCTAGACCCTCGGTCTCCTAGTACATCCGGAAGGTTATTTGTGTCTTCCTTCGTGAAGACAAAACCAAAGTATTTGTTCACTTGGTCTGCAATTTCTTTGTTCCTCATTATAAATTCACCTGAGTCTGACTGCAAGGGACCTACGTTTGTCTTCACTAATCTTTTTCTCTTTACATATCTATAGAAGCTTTTGCAGTCAGTTTTTATGTTCCCGGCAAGCTTCCGCTTGTACTCTATTTTCCCCCTCCCATCCAAACCCTTTGTCCTCCTCTGCTGAATTCTAAATTTCTCCCAGTCCTCAGATTTGCTGCTTTTTTTGGCCAATTTATATGCCTCTTCCTTGGATCTAACACTGTCCTTACTTTCCCATGTTAGCCACGGTTGAGCCACCTTCCCTGTTTTATTATTACTCCAGACAGGAATGTACAATTGTTGAAGTTCATCCATGTGATCTATAAATGTTTGCCATTGCCTATCCACCGTCAACCCTTTAAGTATCATTTGCCAGTCTATTCTAGCCAATTGTCGCTTCATGCCGCCAAAGTTAGCTTTCCTTAAGTTTAGGACCCTAGTTTCTGAATTAACTGTGTCACTCTCCATCTTAATAAAGATTTCTACCATATTATGGTCACTCTTCCCCAAGGGGCCTTGCACAACAAGGTTGCTAATTAGTCCCTTCTCATTACACATCACCCAGTCTAGGATAGCCAGCTCTCTAGTTGGTTCCTCAACATATTGGTCAAGAAGACCATCCCCAATACACTCCAGGAAATCCTCCTCCACCGCATTGCTACCAGTTTGGTGAGCCCTATCTATATGTAAATTAAAGACGTCCATGATAACTGCTGTACCTTTATTGCACACATCCTTTATTTCGTATTTGATGCTGTCCCCAACTTCACTACTACTGTTTGGTGGTCTGTACACAACTCCCACCAGCATTTTCTGCCCTTTGGTTTTCTGTAGCTCCACCCAAGCCAATGTCCTTCCCTACTATTGCATTAATTTCCTCTTTAACCAGTGACGCCACCCCGCCTCCTTTTCCTTTCTGTCTATCCTTACTAAATGTTGAATACCCCTGGATGTTGAGTTCCTAGCCTTGGTCATCCTGGAGCCATGTCTCTGTGATGCCAATTATATCATATCCATTAACTGCTATCTGTGCAGTTAATTCGTCCACCTTATTCCGAATACTCCTCGCATTGAGGCATAGAGCCTTCAGGCTTGTCTTTTTAACAACTTTGCCCCTTTAGAATTTTGCTGTAATGTGGCCCTTTTTATATTTTGCCTTGGGTTTCACTGCCCTCCACTTTTTCTATTCTCCTTTCTATCTTTTGCCTCTGTCTCCCTTTTATTTGCCTCTGCCTCCCTGCATAGTTCCCATCCCCCTGCCATATTAGTTTAACTCCTCCCCAACAGCACTAACAAACACTCCCCCTAGGACATTGGTTCCGGTCCTGCCCAAGTGCAGACCGTCCAGTTTGTACTAGTACCACCTACCCCAGAACCGGTTCCAATGTCCCAGGAATTTGAATCCCTCCCTTCTGCACCATTCCTCAAGCCACGCATTTATCTGAGCTATCCTGCAATTCCTACTCTGACTAGCACGTGGCACTGGTAGCAATCCTGAGATTACTACTTTTGAGGTCCGACTTTTTAATTTGGCTCCAAGCTCCCTAAATTCTTCTCGTACGACCTCATCCTATATCCTATATGCACCACGACAACTGACTGTTCACCCTCCCTTTTCAGAATGTCCTGCACCCGCTCCGAGACATCCTTGACCCTTGCACCAGGGAGGCAACATACCATACTGGAGTCTCGGTTGCGGCCACAGAAACGCCAGCTATTCCCCTTACAATTGAATCCCCGATCACTATCGCTCTCCCACTCTTTTTCTTGCCCTCCTGTGCAGAAGAGCCACCCACGGTGCCATGAACTTGGCCGCTGCTGTCTTCTCCTGAAGAGTCATCCCCCCAACAGTACCCAAAGCGGTGTATCTGTTTTGCAGGGGGATGGCCACAGGGGACCCCTGCACTACTTTCCTTGCACTGCTCTTCCTGTTGGTCACCCATTTACTATCTGGCTGTGCCTTTACCTGCGATGTGACCAACTCGCTAAACGTGCTATTCACATCATTCTCAGCATCGTGCATGCTCCAGAGGGAATCCACCCACAGATCCAGTGCCGTAATGCGGTCTGTCAGGATCTGTAGGCGGATGCACTTCCTGCACACGTAGTCGTCAGGAACACCGGAAGCGTCACTGACTTCCCATATAGTACAGGAGGAGCATAACATGTGTCCGAGCTCTCCTGCCATGACTTAACCCTTGGATTAACTTAATTGGTCAACAACAATGTTAAAAGGTTACTTACTGATAAAGAAAGAAATCAAAAAACTACTTAGCTTTCACCAGCCAATCACTTACCCCCTTGGCTGTGACGTCACCTTTCAATTTCTTTCTACTTCTTTTTTGCCTTCTGCCCCTGCTGCAGCTGCACCGGCTGGGCCTCTCCGACTCACCGACTGCCGCTGGGCCTATGTATAGGCTTCCCCACACTGCCTGTCCGACTCACCAACTGCCGCTGGGCCTATGTATAGGCCTCCCCACACTGCCTGTCCGACTCACCAACTGCCGCTGGGCCTATGTATAGGCCTCCCCACACTGCCTGTCCGACTCACCAACTGCCGCTGGGCCTATGTATAGGCCTCCCCACACTGCCTGTCCGACTCACCAACTGCCGCTGGGCCTATGTATAGGCCTCCCCACACTGCCTGTCCGACTCACCAACTGCCGCTGGACCTATGTATAGGCTTCCCCACACTGCCTGTCCGACTCACCAACTGCCGCTGGGCCTATGTATAGGCCTCCCCACACTGCCTGTCCGACTCACCAACTGCCGCTGGGCCTATGTATAGGCCTCCCCACACTGCCTGTCCGACTCACCAACTGCCGCTGGGCCTATGTATAGGCCTCCCCACCCTGCCTGTCCGACTCACTGACTGCCACTGCCTCACCAACTGCTAAAGAAGTAAAACGTCCCAAAGCTCTTCACAGGAGTGTTATAAGGCAAAAAATTTAATACCAAGCCACATAAAAAGAAATTACGGCAGATGACCAAAGGTTTGGTCAAAGTTGTAGGTTTTAACGAGCGTCTTAAAGGAGGAGAGAGAGGTTGAGAGGCAGAGAGGTTTAGGGAGGCTGTTCCAGAGCTTGGGGCCCAGGCAGCTGAAAACACAGCCACTGATGGTTGAGCGATCATAATCATCGATATGCAAGAGGGCAGAATTTGAGGAGCTCGGGTTGGCGGGGGGGGGGGGGAGGGGTTGCGAAGCTGAAGAAGATTACAGAGATAGGGAGGGGCAAGGCCATGCTTGTAAACAAAGATAGAATACAGGATAAGATAGAATTCAATCAGAGAAAATTATTGAATTAGGTCAGGTATCTAGCCAGTGTACAAGGCATGTTGTGTCAGGTAAAGTATCTATTAGAATAGCATCTGGTAAGCAATACAGGAGACTTCAGTGATTACTGCCGGATCATAGTGGAGAATTTGCAGTTAAATCAGTGATGAATTTTCCACAGAATAGCTGTCATTCTGTAATAGTTCTTGGGATCAAGTGTAAGAAAAATCCAACATAATACTTTCTTCATAACTAGTAACCAAAACTAACTTTATTTTAGCATTATATTCATGAGCTAACGAGCAAAAAATGTTCAGTTCTGCACCTTCGATATAAATCAGACAAAGCTGCATGAGTTACAAGAGCTTTGTTGGGGCGATGAATGCTTTGACATTTACAGCTTGCTTTTGGTAATCTAAGTGGAAAGCAAATACAATTAAACAGTAAACATTTGGCCAATGTCCCACCAACCCAAGCCCCCGTAACTAGAGGAATCCTAGGCACTCACTGCACACACAGGTCCCAGCACCCAAAATTAGGAATAACCCTGTCCTTATTACTGTACACCCCCCACCATAATATATAGAACTATGGACCATGTAACCTGTAATGTAACCTGTTTGTGTCATACCATGACCTCAGAAAACATGTAAACCGCTTGTACAAAATAATGAGAAAAGGGGAGGGGGAAATAAAGGGGCTAGAATTTCCGCTGGGGCTCCCTTGATCTCCCACTGTAACTTCATCAAAAGATCGGTGGAAATCCCAAAGTAACAGAATAATCCATTCGTACAGGGTTTCCGTCAATTTTTGCTGAAGTTACGGCAAGAGAGCAGGAGAATTCCTGCAGAAATTACTGGCGAAAATGTTTTGGATACCAATGATAAAGAGCAGACTGTACCTGAAGTATCAAAATGCTTAATGCAATCCTGCTCCCTCCTGATAGCAACCGCAATTGCGATGGGGAAATAACAATTTGTTGATCATATCCATTGCATGAAGCAAACTTCTTTGCATGATCACAATATGCATGGTGCCATCCTGCAATTCAGTATTCTGGTTAAAGCTTATCAGACAACTCAGGATGCTCATGGGACAGTGAAAGGATGCAATGCTGAAAGATAAATGAGGCATCAACTAATTTGGTGACTGATTGATCCTTGCTTTTTCCTTGATGTGCAGTGGAATCCAGTCCAGTCCCTTTTTTTAATGAGCTGTATCTGTCTTGTTGAAGGATACTAATGTTCATCCTGAATGTGCTGTGAATTTAGGAACACTGAGGCACTTGTTGTTGCAGCTGCAACTGTGCTTTCCGTCTTCAAACAGGTAATGTTTAGCTAAGGGGTACTGGAAGGGTCAAAAGAAACTGACATTGACACTGAATTAGAAAATACGGAGGTAAATTTTCACCTGCCGGGCCTGGATTGTAACCCAGCAGAGCGGAGCGAACCATACCCGTTGTACAATCTGGCGCCAGATTACAGCCAGAGGCTGAAGACTAACATTTTTCTCATCTTGTTGAAGATTCTGATTTTTCCGCAAAATTGAAATATGAAAGAAGCAAAAAAAAACTCACGTTAAATTGATTTAATTGTGATATGTTAAATAATCCTTAAACAAGTTGACATTTATCGAATACCTGGATGTGGGATGTCATCAAATTATTCTAACTCCACTTTTTACAATTGTGTATCTGCCACATACTTGGAAAAAAATACTAAATGAAAAAGATGCAATACCTTCCCTCCTGCAAAGATCTTACAACACAGAAGGAGGCCATTTGACCCAGCATGCCTGTGCCGGTTATTTGAAAGAGCAATCTAACTAGTTCCACTCCGACTCGCTCTAGTCCTGCAAATATTTCCTTTTTGAGTATATACTCAATTCCCTTTTGTATACCAAAGAAAACCCACTGAGCACTCTTACAGAAGCCAATAGAACGTGAGGCTGGTTATCATTTTCTCCTCTCCTTATGTTGGGATATAGTTCATAGACAGCTCCCCCACCCCCCCCCCCCGCTCCCCCCCTGCCGCGCCCCCTGCACTAACTCGTCCATCTGACCATTTTCAATGTGTAAGCCTAGACCGTGACTGCCAGCAGGCTAGTTAACCAAGAGAATTTCACAGCAGAGAGTGATCCTGTACTCATCTGATAATCACTATAAGCATGCTCCATTGGGAATCACTAGGGGGTTTTCAGAAGCAGGAATTCCGGCTGATTTTGGTTTTAATTCCTTGTGCAGGGATGTTAAGACAGGAAGTGCAAACAACTGCTTTAATAATTTTGTGATTACATTTTTCTTCTATGTTATTAATTGAGTATATTTTAATAACTGGTGTTTCCTGAGACTTGCCTGGAGCAATATGAGTGTGAAATAGAGCGAGACTATAACATGAGGAGGAAAAAAATTAATAAATTACTGTAAAAGTAGCTAGAGACTACAGAATAAATATATTTGCAGTGTAGACCACATTTCCAAACTTCCGACTGACATGAAAGACCTCTATTGTGTAGCCCAGCAGGGAAGTACACTTACAATCCAGGTTACTTAGAAACCTGAGGCACAGACTTTCCATCGAAAACCATAGAGGTCAGCTCCCCCAATTGCTCAGTTGGTGAGTTCACTACCCTGTGTGGAACCAAGGCCTACAGACCAAGAAGGTCCTGGGTTCAATCTGCCTTGTATGGCAGACCAACTGATCTCAGGTGAAATGGCAATGGGGTGCAATAGTTTGGCTTGGAATGGAACAAAAACAAACAGCTAGAGGTTCTTACTCTTGATTGCTATCCACATAGCCTCTACTGGAAAATGTGCAAGTGAGTGTTGGGCGAGGGTAGAATCAGACTCTGCTCTGTCGCCTCCCATAATCACTGAGGTATCACATGAAAAATCTTCACTTGGTTGAGGATCTGGATGGTTGCTGGCATCTGTGGAACCATTACCCCAGCATGCATGCAGTTTTGGTCACCTTACTTAAGGAAGGATATACTAGCTTTGGAGGGGGTACAGAGACGATTCACTCGGCTGATTCCGGAGATGAGGGGGTTACCTTATGATGATAGATTGAGTAGACTGGGTCTTTACTCGTTGGAGTTCAGAAGGATAAGGGGTGATCTTATAGAAACATTTAAAATAATGAAAGGAATAGACAGGATAGAGGCAGAGAGGTTGTTTCCACTGGTCGGGGAGATTAGAACTAGGAGGCACAGCCTCAAAATACGGGGGAGCCAATTTAAAACCGAGCTGAGAAGGAATTTCTTCTCCCAGAGGGTTGTGAATCTGTGGAATTCTCTGCCCAAGGAAGCAGTTGAGGCGAGCTCATTGAATATATTCAAATCACAGATAGATAGATTTTTAACCAATAAGGGAATTAAGGGTTATGGGGAACAGGCGGGTAAGTGGAACTGAGTCCACGGCCAGATCAGCCATGATCTTGTTGAATGGCGGAGCAGGCTCGAGGGGCTAGATGGCTTACTCCTGTTCCTAATTCTTATGTTCTTATGTTCTTATGTTCTTATTAATGTTGGGGAAGTCCAGAACCAGGGGTCTACACAGTCTAAGGATAAAGGGTAAGCCATTTAGGACCGAGATGAGGAGAAATTTCTTCACCCAGAGAGTGGTGAACCTGTGGAATTCTCTACCACAGAAAGTTGTTGAGGCCAATTCACTAAATATATTCAAAAAGGAGTTAGATGTAGTCCTTACTACTAGGGGGAATCACGGGATATGGCGTGAAAGCAGGAATGGGGTACTGAAGTTGCATGTTCAGCCAGGAACTCATTGAATGGCGGTGCAGGCTCGAAGGGCCGAATGGCCTACTCCTGCACCTATTTTCTATGTTTCTATGTTTCTATGAACCAACACCTTCAGCAGCTGAGGAGCAACGTATTGGAAGTCATAGGACGGATATCAGCAGTCCCTGGTGACTGAAAACTGCGAGGAATATATTCCCAGCAGAAGCCTCATGCATGGCCATGCCGCAATGGGTATAAGTTGTTTTACCAGCTGAGTCAAGATGATGACTTGTTTAATGACCTTGGTCATCCTGGCGAATGAGCCTGACATAAGACAATGGCCTAGAAATTTGAGCATGCATTTTGGGAGCCTGGGTTTCAATCCCTACATTTCAATGATGAGGCCCGAGGTGCCCCCGATTTTGGGCATCGGGCCTTAACTCCACGATGTGTGCAAGCTGCAGAGAATGAGAGGCAGGTCGCGGGGTGCAGCGTTGCTGAAGATCAGGCCGCTGAGGCGCAAGTAGCGGCCCTTAGATAAGTGAGGAAGTGGGTGACCAGGGGAGGAGGGGGCGATCAGTGGCCAGGAGAGATCATTAGCTGCAGGGAGGGGGTGAATCATTGGCTGGGAGGGGGGATTGCTAGTCGGCTGAGGGGATTGTTGGCCGGGGCAAGTGATCGGGCCTTGGGGGAGCGAATGGATCTCAGAACGGGGAGGGAGAAATCGGTAGCCAGAGGGGAGCGACCAAGTCTTAGGTTGGGGGCAATCAGTAGTCAGGGGAAGGGGGTGCATAAGAACATAGGAACAGGAGTAGACCATTCAGCCCCTCATGTCCGTTCCGCCATTCAATGAGATCCTGGTTGGTCTGTGACCTAACTCCATATACCCGCCTTTGGCCCATATCCCTGAATACCTTTGGTTAACAAAGAGCTATCAATCACAGATTTAAAATTAACAATTGATCTAGCATCAATTGTTGTTTGCGGAAGACAGTTCCAAACTTCTACCACCCTTCGTGTACAGCAGTGTTTCCCAATTTCACTCCTGAAAGGGCTAAGCTCTCATTTCTAGACTGTGCCCCCTAGTGCTAGAATCCCCAACCAGCGGAAATAATTTCTCTGGGCTGGGTGCAGCCCACGATCTCTCCAGCACAACCTCCTTTCTCAATATGTCGGGCGGCCCAATTCCAGCCAGAAAGGTGCGTTCGCTTCCTGCCTGCGATATTAGGGGCTTAGTAGGCTATTTGGCACCTGAGAATTTACAGGCCAATAAATCCTGGTTTCATCAGTTTGAACTAGGCTATGAGTTGAGATATACCTCAAATTGTCTCATTGGGCTTTAACAATATATAGAAACATAGAAAATAGGTGCAGGAGTAGGCCATTCGGCCCTTCAAGCCGGCACCACCATTCAATATGATCATAGCTGATCATGTAACTTTAGTATCCCATTCCTGCTTTCTCTCCATACCCCTTGATCTCTTTAGCCGTAAAGACCACATCTAACTCCCTTTTGAATATATCTAACGAATTGGCCTCAACAACTTTCTGTGGTAGAGAATTCCATAGGTTCACAATTCTCTGAGTAAAGACGTTTCTCCTCATCACTGTCCTAAATAGCTTATCCCTTATCCTTAGACTGTGAACCCTGGTTCTGGACTTCCCCAACATCGGGAATATTCTTCTTGCATCTAACCTGTCTAATCACCTCAGAAATTTATATGTTTCTATGAGATCCCCTCTCATTCTTCTAAATTTCAGTGAATATAAGCCTAGTCGATCCAATCTTTCTTCATATGTCAGTCCTGCCAACCCGGGAATCAGTCTGGTGAACCTTCGCTGCACTCCCTCAATAGCAAGAATGTCCTGCCTCAGATTAGGAGACCAAAACTGTACACAATATTCAAGATGTGGCCTCACCAAGGCCCTGTACAACTGCAGTAACACCTCCCTGCTCCTATACTCAAATCCTCTCGCTATGAAGGCCAACATGCCATTTGCCTTCTTCACCGCCTGCTGTACCTGCATGCCTACCTTCAATGACTGATGTACCATGACACCCAGGTCTCGTTGCACCTCCCTTTTTCCTAATCTGTCACCATTCAGATAATATTCTGCCTTCCTGTTTTTTCTACCAAAGTGGATAACCTCATTATTCTACATTATTCTGCATCTTCAATGCATTTGGCCACTCATCTAACCTGTCCAAGTCACCCTGCAGCCTCTTAGCATCCTCCTCAGAGCTCACACCGCCACCCACTTTAGTGTTATCTGCAAACTTGGAGATATTACATTCAATTCCTTTGTCTAAATCATTAATGTATATTGTAAATAGCTGGGGTCCCGGCAGTGAACCTTGTGGTATCCCACTAGTCACTGCCTGCCATTCTGAAAAGGACCCGTTTATTCCTACTCTTTGCTTCCTGTCTGCCAACCAGTTCTCTATCCAAGTCAATACATTAACCCCAATACCATGTGTTTTAATTTTGCACATTAATCTCTTCTATGGGGCCTTGTCAAAGGCCTTTTGAAAGTCCAAATACATCACATCCACTGGTTTTCCTGTGTTCACTCTACTAGTTACATCCTCAAAAAATTCTAAAAGATTTGTCAAGCATGATTTCCCTTTCATAAACCCATGCTGACTTGAACCGATCCTGTCACTGCTTTCAAAATGCGCTGCTATTACATTTAAAATAATTGATTCCAACATATTCCCCACTACCAATATCAGGCGAACTGGTCTATAATTCTCTGTTTTCTCTCTCCCTCCTTTTTTAAAAAGTGTGGTTACATTAGCTACCATCCAATCCATAGGAACTGATCCAGAGTCTATAAAATGTTGGAAAATGATCACCAATGCATCCACTATTTCTAGGTTTCCTTAAGTACTCTGGGATGCAGCCTATCAGGCCCTGGGGATTTATCGGCCTTCAATTCCATCAATTTCCCTAACACAATTTCCTGCCTAATAAGGATTTCCTTCAGTTCCTCCTTCTCGCTAGACCCTCAGTCCCCTAGTATTTCCAGAAGGATATTTGTGTCTTCCTTCGTGAAGACAGAACCAAAGTATTTGTTCAACTGGTCTGCCATTTCTTTGTTCCCCATTATAAATTCACCTGATTCTGACTGCAAGGGACCTACATTTGTCTTCACTAATCCTTTTCTCTTCACATATCTATAGAAGCTTTTGCAGTCAGTTTTTATGTTCCCAGCAAACTCCCTCTCATATTCTATTTTCCCCATCCTAATTAAACCCTTTGCCCTCCTCTGCTGAATTCTAAATTTCTCCCAGTCCTCAGGTTTGCTGCTTTTTCTGGCCAATTTATATGCCTCTTCCTTGGATTTAACACTGTTCTTAATTTCCCTTGTTAGCCACGGTTGAGCCACCTTCCCCGTTTTAATTTTACAACAGACAGGGATGTACAATTGTTGAAGTTCATCCATGTGATCTTTAAATGTCTACCATTGTCTATCCACCGTCAACCCTTTAAGTATCATTCGCTAGTCTATCCTAGCCAATTCAAGTCTCATACCATCAAAGTTACCTTTCTTTAAGTTCAGGACCCTAGTCTCTGAATTAACTGTGTCACTCTCCATCTTAATGAAGAATTCTACTATATTATGGTCACTCTTCCCCAAGGAGCCTCGCACAACAAGATTGCTAATTAATCCTCTCCCATTACACAACACCCAGTCTCGGATGGCCAGCTCTCCAGTTGGTTCCTCGACATATTGGTTTAGAAAACCATTCCTTATACACTCCAGGAAACCCTCCTCCACTGTATTGCTACCAGTTTGGTTAGCCCAATCTATATGTAGATTAAAGTCACCCATGATAACTGCTGTACCTTTATTGCACGCATCCCTAATTTCCTGTTTGATGCCATCCCCAACCTCACTATTACTACTTGGTGGTCTGAACACAACTCCCAATAGCGTTTTCTGCCCTTTGGTATTCCACAGCTCCACCCATACAGATTCCACATCATCCAAGCTAATGTCCTTCCTTACTATTGCATTAATTTCCTCTTTAACCAGCAATGCTACCCCACTTCCTTTTCTTTTCTGTCTATCCTTCCTGAATATTGAATACCTCTGGGGCCTGTGGCCTTTCTTTTTAAACCTGTGCAAATCCTCATTGTTTTAAAACACAAACCTTCAGCATAATTCAATCCCCAAATCCATAGGTAATTGTGACTCTTTCCCTCCGATGCTTCCCTTGCAACTCCTATCGGTGGTGCTCTGTCTGAAAGGATTACTAATGTTAATCTGATCACTGATTTCTAACACCACCTCACATACATATCCCATGGCGGTGCTGACAATGAGTTCTCATCGATCGCTTGATCTTGATGTTGTTCTGAAATGTATGTTGGTGTCTGCCTTTGGTTAACGTGTCTGTTTTTGTGTCTTGTTGCTTAATTATTTGTTGTTGCATTCATTTTGTCTGTTATGTTTTTACCTCACATTGAGTTCAAATTTTGGCCTGAGTTGCTCCTATTTTTTTGGAGCAACTAGTTTAGAATGGAGCATCTTAAAAATTGCAATTATCAGCATTTAGTTTGCTCCAGTTCTAGTGAATAAGAATATTTTCATTTTGGAACAGATTTTTTTTTTCAAAGTGTCCAGCCACTTATGCCTGTTTTGCAAGTTTAGGCAGTGAAAACTTACTCCAAACTAACTTACAATGGAGTAAGTGTAGATTTTTGTACGCTCAGAAAAACCTTGCCTACACTGAGAAATCAGGCGTAGGGAACGAGAGATGGGGGGGGGGGCGGGGTGGGGGGGAGGGAAGTTTACAAACATTAAGCACTTCACTTTTACAAATATAGAGCCATCATCAATAATAAATGATAAATAAATCAATAAATCAACCAATAAATCAATCCAAAAAAAATAATAATAAAAAAATTAATCAATAAATAAAAAAATAAGTTTCTACTCACGTACTGCAGCACTGGGAGCCCTCCAACTGCATGCTGGGACAGGGCCTTCCAGTGTCTTTCTCTCTGTCTCTGTCAGTGTCTCTCTCTCTCTGTCTCTGTCAGTGTCATTTCTGTCTCTGTCAGTGCCTCTCTGTGTTTTTGACAGCGAGGGTTGGGGGGAGAGAGGGGGGTGAGGAGGGGGATGGGATGGGAAGAGGAGGGGGAAGGAGGGAGGGGGAGAGGAGGGGGGAGGGAAGGAGAGAGAGGAAGGGGGAGAGGAGGGGGAGAGGAGGGGGAAGAGTTGAACGGGAGGGGAGGCTGAAAGGGATGGGGGGGCTGAACGGGAGGGGATCTGAACGGGGGGGGTGGAGGCTAAACGGGAGGGAAGGCTGAACGGGAGGGGGAAGCTGAACCAGAGGGGGGGGCGGGGCTGAACGGGCCCTGTCGCCGATGACGTGGAAGCCGGGCCACCACGGAGGACTTCAGGCGGGGCCCGCCCCTAGCAAAATGCCGGGCGGGCGGGCCCTGCCGACGACGTGGGGGAGAGGAGGGAGGGGGGAAGGGAGAAGAGGGGGGAGGAGTGGGAAGGGCTGAACGGGAGGGAGGGGGGGGAGGAGGATGGAGGGAGGGAAGGGGAGCTGAACGGAGGGGGGGAGCTGAAGGGGAGGGAGGGAAGTGGGGGAGCTGAATGGGAGGCGGGGGGGTGGGGAGAACTGAATGGGAGGGACGCCCGAGTCCCGATCTTCAATGCCTGGTGAGCCCATTTGGCCAGGGCTAGAGGTGACGTTTTTCGGGCCCCTCCCACACAGCCTGCACAGATTCGGGCTGCGAGGAGCTACTGCACATGCGTGCACAATTTAGTACGCATGTGCAGAGGTCCTGGCACTGTTTTCAGCGCCGGGACCTGGTTCCATCCCCCGCGCGTTCTGCTGCGCTGTGCCAAGGGCCTGGATTGACCGGACTGTGGGGAGAATACCAAGGTAAATAATAGGCGCCGTTTCTTTTCTAAAAAGTCGGTGCACCACATGGAGGTGCGCCGTTCTAACCCTGGGGGAAAACTTGGGCCCAATGGGCCCAGGTTTGGCCAGTACAGATTTCTGGCGCACTCACCAGAGGTGCGCCGCTTTTGTAGAACTCCAAGGGCGCCAAAAATCTTCAGGCCGAGTTTAGCCGCTCCCCAGCCTCTCCTCCATGGTGGCGTACTATGGCAACTGGATTCTGGGGCGGAGCCAGCTCCCTGCGCTTAAAACAGTGCCGGAACCTCTGCACATGTATGCTAGAGTGTACGCACATGCGCAGTAGCTACTCGCCCCCAGAAGCTCAGAGTGTGTGCTGCAGACTGTGTGGGAGGGGCCGACGCTCGCCGCCCCTAGCCCTGGCCGAATGGGCTCACCGGGCATTGAAGATCGGGACTTGGGCTTCCCTCTCGTTCAGCTCCCCCACCCCTGCTCCCTCTCATTCAGCTCCCCCGCCCTCCCGTTCAGCCTCCCTCTCTCCCTCCATCCTCCTCCCCCCGCCTCCCGTTCAGCCCTTCCCGCGCTGAGGACTACAAGAGCAGGTTGGTGGAGGGGAAGAGTTTTGATCAGCGGGGGGGACGGGGAGAGAGGGGAAGAGTTTTGGGGAGGGGGGAAGAGTTTTGATCTGGCGGGGGGGGGGCGTGGGGTGGGGGGGGGGCGGAGAAAAGAATTTTCAGTGCTTCAATATCTAGCTATCTTTACTAAAAATATACTCAGTTTAATCAGGCTGATAGCACTTGCACCCTGTCCAGTCTTCCTGCTTGGGATTTTAAAAAAAACTAGCATTCCTATCATAACACTGTCACTTGGAGGCTACCTGCGCTGATTTCTTAATTCACTGCAAGATTTTTCTGAGCGGACACAAGTGGCCTCATACGCTGGCCTAAGTTAGCTTGAGTAACTTTTAGCTAGCTAAACTGGCTTAAATGGCCAAAACAGGCGTAAGTGGCTGGTAGCGCCCCCTTTTGAAATTTTAAATTTAAAAAAAACCGAACCAACTCACTTACACTGGAGCAAATTAAATGGGCAGAATTGCGATTTTTAAGTTGATCCAAAAAAATCTAGTTGCTCCAAAAAAAAAGGAGCAACTCCTGGGGAAACTTGGGCCCAATCTGTGGTATGTCTGGCATTGTCCATATGTGTGCTTATTACTTTGCTGTCAGTTTGTAGAGGAATCTTTGACAATTGTATGCCTTCTTGTATATGTGGCATTGTTTGTATCGACGTACCTCTGGCTAAACCTCGCCACTTCTCTACCTCTCCTCCTTTAAGACGTTCCATAAAACCTACCTCTTTGATCAAGCTTTTGGTCACCTGTCCAAATATCTCCTTATGTGGCTCGGTGTCAAATTTTGTTTGCTAACGCTCGTGTGAAGTGCCTTGGGATAACTTCACAACGTTAAAGGTGCTATATAAATGCAAATTGTTACTGTTGTTGTATCTGTCCTGCCGAGTTGTGTTTGTATGGTGACACCCTAAATCTGCCACGGCACAGGTAAAAAATGAAAGGACACTGATTTGTGAGTTGAGAAAAGGTATTTACATGAATTTTATATTGATCTATTTTTAGAGGAAGTGGATTGTTGTGACTAACTGCACCCCACATCTCAGACGATGCCATTTGTCCAGCCGGTGTAGGATTCTACCTCTTCAGCTGAGAAGCTTAAGGGTTGACCCGTACGAAAGACACAACCACAGGTAGTCGTAGTTCAACTATTTTACTTGATTAGTCAACAGTAAGCAAACAATACATACAAGTCCAAATAATTGATTCGTTCGGTTGAGCTCTTGTGGATCACTGTGTGGGGAATCAACCTATCCGGCTGCAGTATCGCTGATTAGTCCCGCCGTCTTTTATATCCCCGGGTCAGTTATATGACCCGGCTGATCTCTATCTCTCCTTTACGTGATGTTTTCCTGTTCATCCACTCTAGGTGGGTCATGTCATACCTGCCTCCCTTGCAATTAAGGTTTTGACCAAGTCTCAACATGATGTTCCACTCTTGTCCCAAGGTTTCACATACGATCATATCTTCTTTCAACACATGCCCACAGGATTCAGTGTTAGCAAACTCAATCAACGGAAGTGATTAAATGTAAGAGACATAATCAAGGACACTTTGGAGTTCCTTAACTTTCTTATCGAACGGTTTATGAATTGGGTCGGCCTTTGTGGTTCCTAGGCACTTATCACAAAGAGGAGCATAAGCTCTAGCCTCCAAGAACAAACTTTTCGCCTTGTTAGCCGCAATAATTTCCACTGCCTATGCACATTGAAACATATAAGACTCTGAGGGGGAAATCTCAGGGTAAAGAAAAAAGAAAGACTTACATAAGAACATAAGAAATAAGAGCAGGAGTAGGCCATACGGCCCCTCGAGCCTGCTCTGCCATTTAATACGATCATGGCTGATCCGATCATGGACTCAGGTCCACTTTCCTGCCCGTTCTCCATAACCCCCTATTCCCTTATCGTTTAAGAAACTGTCTATTTCTGTCTTAAATTTATTCAATGTTCCAGCTTCCACAGCTCTCTGAGGCAGTGAATTCCATAGATTCACAATCCTCTAAGAGAAGAAATTCCTCCTCATCTCAGTTTTAATAGCGCCATTCACGACCACCAGATGTCCCAAGCGCTTTACAGCCAATTAAGTACTTTTTGAAATATAATCACTGCTGTAATGTAGGAATGTAAGATAAATGCTGAGAGGTTCTAGTTGGAGAGTCTAGAACTAGGAGGCAAAGTGGGGGGAAATTAATTATCGTCCCATTTGAGGGCGGTGATTTTTGAAAGCCGGGAAACAGGCACTAATGTTTCCCCGCTCTCAAAAATGGGCTTTAGTGCTCCAGGAAGGAAGTGGAGTGCTTGATTTTGCACTAAAGGACGTGGGCGGGGGGGCAAACCTCTGCAGCGCTGCACATTGGGCTGTGCAGCGCTGCCGCGTACACAGAGCTCTTCCCTCCTTTAAAGGGAAAGGTCATCGCTGCAGGCTCTGCAAATGAAAAGGGACCTGCTTGGACCACCGAGGGAGCAGTGAACCCATGCGATCAGCCCGACACTCACGCAGAGCGCCGAGCTGAATGATCACGGGCAGAAACCTGTGGAAATGCATTTTTTTAAGTTGCATTACATTGTTTTTTTGTACCCTTTTTGCCATAAAACAAAATGGAGTCCAGGACCTGCTAGAAACTTCTGCAACAGACAGTCTGTTTGCTAACCCTGACTGGAACTGCTGATTAATAGCCACCAGACAACATTAAAACTGTCTTGCTGAGATAAGTACCACCCATTGTGCTCCCCGGTATAGTCTGTCGCTATACCAGACCTTAGAAGGACTGGATAAAGGTTGTAAAGATGCAGCACCAATTCACCCCCTAAGAGATACTCAAATTACCAGCCATTATATCTTGTACAGAACTCATCCATAATATGCAAGAAGCCAAGTACCCAATCAACCACTGTGGAAATCATGGGCCCAAATAACTGGCCAGAAAACCGGACAATCCTAAAACAATGAAAAGTCGGTAATCGCACATTATCACACCCTAATCGAGTCATTGCTGTCTGGCCCACCAAAATCACTCACAAAAGAGATATTTGAGAAAAATGTAAAGATAAGGTTGTGGTAATCATTAACTCTTTATCTGTTTTCGCTGACTGCAAAGGCAGAACCAATACACAGGATGGAACTATAACTTGTTTTTTACTGTATAAATACTTTGTGAAACTGTATCATTTTGGGAGTCTTTGCTTAGCCTTTGACTGAGTGAGATTCTTCCTTGCTGCAAGTAAAAATTAAAGGAACATCTATCAGAGCTGATTGTGTTAGAGTCATATATTGAGAGTTGAGATTTCGACAAACCCGGGAAGAAAACGGCATCAACAAAGGTAAGGATATTTTTAACCTACCTCGGCCAGCTCACCTTTAATCATTGCCCCAGTAGCGGCTGGGCACCAGATCCGGGACTCCTGCAGCTGCCGGTGTTTTCACCCGGCGCTGCTGCAGGGGACGGAAGTGAATTTCGTGTCCAGGGTGCTAACGGGGCGATGCATGCGGCAATGACGTAACGATCTCCGGGCGCAGGAAATCGGAGTGCAATGCCGTAGCGCCACCGCTAAACTGCCGAATATGATGGGAGTCGATCGCAGCACCCGGTCACAAAGGCATTTCTGCCCAGTTAGGGCCCCCCACCACGGCAAATGCATCCAATTTCTAGCCCATAATCTTCAGAAAAGGGGTCGATGATTTCAGACTGAAATGAGGAGGAATTTCTTTACTCAGAGGGTTGTGAATCTTTGGAATTCTCTGCCCCAAACGGCTGTGGATGCTGAGTACTTGAATTTATTCAAGGCTGAAATAGATAGATTGTTAGAGTCTAGGGGAATCTAGGGATATGGAGATCAGGCGGGTAAGTGGAGTTGAGGTCGAGGATCAGCCATGATCTTATTGAATGGCGGAGCAGGCTCGAAGGGCCGTGTGGCCTACTCCTGCTCCTAATTCTTATGTTCTTAAAGGTGGTCAGAAAAGATTTGAAATGGCCTCGGAGGATTGAGAAATGGGGTAGGCAGTCCCAGTGAAGAAACCCAGGAGCAGATGAAGAGAAAGGCAGGTAGCAGCAATGGAGAGAGCAGATGAAGAACAAGGAGAAGCTGAGAAAACAGATTGAGAGTGGTTCAAGATCTGAACTGAAAACAGGAGTACCACAGCACAACCTGTGGACAAAGGTGGAGTAGCAGCCATTAGCTTGAACTGAAGGCAGAAGGAACACCGTGGTGCCACAGCACCATCTCTGGAGGAAATAACAGCATGCGTTACTGTTACAATTTATCCATTGCTTTTAATATGCTGAGATGTTACACAAGCATTACTGAAGTATTACCAAGTGTCCCAAATCGTGAAAAACTCTGACAAACTCAAGGTTTTGAATTGCGAATCAGCACAAGTTGCCTTGCAAAAACAGCAGCTCACCCTCAACCCCCACATGAGTTTCGTGAAATTGCTGCATTTGTGCATTAATTGCCCAATGAATTGACCGCAGAAAATTAGGGCTCGTACTTTCCAATGTAAGTAACCTTTTCTTCAGGAGTTTTATGTTCGTGTTGTTGGACCAAAAGTCCGGAATACCTCGCTCTCGGCGCATGCTGGGTTCAAAGTTCAAGCAGTGTTTCTGATGAGCATGGATTGTAAATTGAAGTTTAGATCAAAGCAGAGGAGGTCTCCACAGGAAAGCCATTCAACTGTGTCAATTTGGCCACCTGTGTATTATGGTAATAATTAAAAGGAGTGTACCACTCCAGGGAGCAGCACGAGCTGGTGCAGGAGGGCGACGGCAGTGAAGAGGGTGACTGGATTGGACGTCACCAAGGTCCAGGTCACTGATTGGACTGCAGGCAGGTACAGCAGAAGCGGCGAGGTCAGGGCAAAGGTGCAGTGAGAGATCGCAGAGCGATGTGATCGGGGCCCAGGAGAGGCGTGAGTTCGGGGCCCAGAAGAGGCGGAGGCCCAGGGATAGCATGGGCCAATCCACACTGTGATATGTGTGTGCACTGGGTCCGTGCAGCAGAGCTGGTCTCCAGTCATCTTGGTTAACCCTTGCTACTGGACCAAGACCTAGGTCTGTCAAGCCCATGTGGTGGCTGGTGTGCAACGGCCACCACACGTTAAAAAAATCCACGCACAGGCATCTTCCACCCCTCAATATGCAATTCGGGACCTGGAATATTAGGTCCTTCATTGAAACACCTGTGAACTCATAGAACCCTTTTTGGCGTGGAAGCAAGTCATCCTCGATTCGAGGGACCGCCTAAGAAGAAGAGATAGTAATAACATTCATGGCAAGAGTCGATTGCGGCAATAAGACCTGATTTGAGGAGGCTGAGTGGCTGCTTGTTTATTTTACATTGTCATTCTGTTAGTATTTGTATGTACTTTTGATGTAACATGATTTATTGATCGTATGAATGACATATAGAGTTCAAAGACCTGATTTTGTATAAGCGAACACTGTTTTAGCAGAGACACTAGAATTGGAGTGTGTGTCTCACAAAGAGACACTGGAAAACAGAATCTGTGTGTCGCACGAGCAGGGAGCAAGCACTGGTTTTGTGAAGGGTATGTCTCAGTAACTTTCATACTGGTTTTTGTGTAGTATGAAGTTTAATAAAGTCCTGATCCTACCATTACTACAAGTGAGTGTGTGCGTATTCCGACGTTTAAGTTTGGGTCCCAGGGAAGTCCTGACGACTACATATGTGGGAAGTGCATCCACCTGCAGCACCTGACAGACCGCATTGCGGCACTGGAGCTGCAGGTGGATTTACTCTGGAGCATCCACGATGCTGAGGATGATGTAAATAGCATGTTTAGTGAGTTGGTCTTACCGCAGATAAAGGGTACACAGCCAGATAGTAAATGGGTGATCAGCAGGAAGAGCAGTGCAAGGACGGTAGTGCAGGGGTCCCCTGTGGTCATCCCCCTACAAAACAGATACACCGCTTTGGGTACTGTTGAGGGGGGTGACTCATCAGGGGAGAGCAGCAGCAGCTAAGTTCATGGCACCGTGGGTGGCTCTGCTGCACAGGAGGGCAGAAAAAAGTGTGGGAGAGCTATAGTGATAGGGGATTCGATTGTAAGGGGAATAAATAGGCGTTTCTGTGGCCACAACCGAGACTCTAGGATGGTATGTTGCCTCCCTGGTGCAAGGGTCAAGGATGTCTCGGAGCGGGTACAGTGCCGCGTGCTAGTCAGAGTAGGAATCGCAGGATAGCTCAGATGAATGTGTGGCTTGAGGAGTGGTGCAGAAGGGAGGGATTCAAATTCCTGGGATATTGGAACCAGTTCTGGGGGAGATGGGACCAGTACAAACCGGATGGTCTGCACCTGGGCAGGACCGGAACCAATATCCTAGGGGGAGTGTTTGCTAGTGCTGTTGGGGAGGAGTTAAACTAATATGGCAGGGGGATGGGAACCAATGCAGAGAGACAGAGGGAAATAAAATGGAGGCAGAAGCTAAAGATAGAAAGGAGAATAGTCAAAGTGGAGGGCAGAGAAACCCAAGGCAAAAAACAAAAAGGGCCACATTACAGCAAAATTCTAAAGAGGCAAAGTGTGTTAAAAAGACAAGTCTGAAGGCTCTGTGCCTCAATGTGAGGATTATTCGGAATAAGGTGGACGAATTAATTGCGCAGATAGCAGTTAATGGATATGATGTAATTGGCATCACGCAGACATGGCTCCAGGGTGACCAAGGCCAGGAACTCAACATCCAGGGGTATTCAATATTTCGGAAGGATAGACAGAGAGGAAAAGGAGGTGGGGTGGCGTTGCTGGTTAAAGAGGAAATTAATGCAATAGTAAGGAGGGACATTAGCTTGGATGATGTGGAATCGGTATGGGTGGAGCTGTGGAATACCAAAGAGCAGAAAATGCTAGTGGGAGTTGTGTACAGACCACCAAACAGTAGTAGTGAGGTTAGGGACAGCATCAAACAAGAAATAAGGGATGTGTGCAATAAAGTTACAGCAGTTATCATAGAAACATAGAAACATAGAAAATAGGTGCAGGAGTAGGCCATTCGGCCCTTCGAGCCTGCACCGCCATTCAATGAGTTCATGGCTGAACATGCAACTTCAGTACCCCATTCCTGCTTTCTCACCATACCCCTTGATTCCCCTAGTAGTAAGGACTTCATCTAACTCCTTTTTGAATATATTTAGTGAATTGGCCTCAACAACTTTCTGTGGTAGAGAATTCCACAGGTTCACCACTCTCTGGGTGAAGAAATTCCTCCTATCTCGGTCCTAAATGGCTTCCCCCTTATCCTTAGACTGTGTCCCCTGGTTCTGGACTTCCCCAACATTGGGAACATTCTTCCTGCATCTAACCTGTCTAACCCCGTCAGAATTTTAAACGTTTCTATGAGGTTGCCTCTCATTCTTCTGAACTCCAGTGAATACAAGCCCAGTTGATCCAGTCTTTCTTGATAGGTCAGTCCCACCATCCCGGGAATCAGTCTGGTGAACCTTCGCTGCACTCTCTCAATAGCAAGAATGTCCTTCCTCAGGTTAGGAGACCAAAACTGTACACAATACTCCAGGTGTGGCCTCACCAAGGCCCTGTACAATTGTAGCAACACCTCCCTGCCCTTGTACTCAAATCCCCTCGCTATGAAGGCCAACATGCCATTTGCTTTCTTAACCGCCTGCTGTACCTGCATGCCAACCTTCAATGACTGATGTACCATGACACCCAGGTCTCTTTGCACCTGCCCTTTTCCTAATCTGTCACCATTCAGATAATAGTCTGTCTCTCTGTTTTTACCACCAAAGTGGATAACCTCACATTTATCCACATTATACTTCATCTGCCATGCATTTGCCCACTCACCTAACCTATCCAAGTCGTTCTGCAGCCTCATAGAATCCTCCTTGCAGCTCACACTGCCACCCAACTTAGTGTCATCCGCAAATTTGGAGATACTACATTTAATCCCCTCGTCTAAATCATTAATGTACAATGTAAACAGCTGGGGCCCCAGCACAGAACCTTGCGGTACCCCACTAGTCACTGCCTGCCATTCTGAAAAGTCCCCATTTACTCCTACTCTTTGCTTTCTGTCTGACAACCAGTTCTCAATCCATGTCAGCACACTACCCCCAATCCCATGTGCTTTAACTTTGCACATTAATCTCTTGTGTGGGACCTTGTCGAAAGCCTTCTGAAAGTCCAAATATACCACATCAACTGGTTCTCCCTTGTCCACTCTACTGGAAACATCCTCAAAAAATTCCAGAAGATTTGTCAAGCATGATTTCCCTTTCACAAATCCATGCTGACTTGGACCTATCATATTACCTCTTTCCAAATGCACTGCGATGACATCCTTAATAATTGATTCCATCATTTTACCCACTACCGATGTCAGGCTGACCGGTCTGTAATTCCCTGTTTTCTCTCTCCCTCCTTTTTTAAAAAGTGGGGTTACATTGGCTACCCTCCACTCCATAGGAACTGATCCAGAGTCAATGGAATGTTGGAAAATGACTGTCAATGCATCCACTATTTCCAAGGCCACCTCCTTAAGTACTCTGGGATGCAGTCCATCAGGCCCTGGGGATTTATCGGTCTTCAATCCCATCAATTTCCCCAACACAATTTCCCGGCTAATAAGGATTTCCCTCAGTTCCTCCTCCTTACTAGACCCTCCGACCCCTTTTATATCCGGAAGGTTGTTTGTGTCCTCCTCAGTGAATACCGAACCAAAGTACTTGTTCAATTGGTCCGCCATTTCTTTGTTCCCCGTTATGACTTCCCCTGATTCTGACTGCAGGGGAGCTACGTTTGTCTTTACTAACCTTTTTCTCTTTACATATCTATAGAAACTTTTGCAATCCGTCTTAATGTTCCCTGCAAGCTTCTTCTCGTACTCCATTTTCCCTGCCCTAATCAAACCCTTTGTCCTCCTCTGCTGAGTTCTAAATTTCTCCCAGTCCCCGGGTTCTCTGCTATTTCTGGCCAATTTGTATGCCACTTCCTTGGCTTTAATGCTATCCCTGATTTCCCTTGATAGCCATGGTTGAGCCACCTTCCCTTTTTTATTTTTACGACAGACAGGAATGTACAATTGTTGTAGTTCATCCATGCGGTCTCTAAATGTCTGCCATTGCCCATCCACAGTCAACCCCTTCAGTATCATTCGCCAATCTATCCTAGCCAATTCACGCCTCATACCTTCAAAGTTACCCTTCTTTAAGTTCTGGACCATGGTCTCTGAATTAACTGTTTCATTCTCCATCCTAATGCAGAATTCCACCATATTATGGTCACTCTTCCCCAAGGGGCCTCGCACAACGAGATTGCTAATTAATCCTCTCTCATTACACAACACCCAGTCTAAGATGGCCTCCCCCCTAGTTGGTTCCTCGACATATTGGTCTAAAAAACCATCTCTTATGCACTCCAGGAAATCCTCCTCTACCGTATTGCTTCCAGTTTGGTTAACCCAATCTATGTGCATATTAAAGTCACCCATTATAACTGCTGCACCTTTATTGCACGCACCCCTAATTTCATGTTTGATGCCCTCCCCAACATCACTACTACTGTTTGGAGGTCTGTACACAACTCCCACTAACGTTTTTTGTCCTTTGGTATTCTGCAGCTCTACCCATATAGATTCCATATCATCCAAGCTAATGTCCTTCCGAACTATTGCCTTAATTTGCTCCTTAACCAGCAATGCTACCCCATGTCCTTTTCCTTTTATTCTATCTTTCCTGAATGTTGAATACCCTTGGATGTTGAGTTCCCAGCCCTGATCATCCTGGAGCCACGTCTCCGTAATCCCAATCACATCATATTTGTTAACATCTATTTGCACAGTTAATTCATCCACTTTATTGCGGATACTCCTTGCATTAAGACACAAAGCCTTCAGGCTTGTTCTTTTAACACCCTTTGTCCTTTTAGAATTTTGCTGTACAGTGGCCCTTTTTGTTCTTTGCCTTGGGTTTCTCTGCCCTCCACTTTTCCTCATCTCCTTTCTGTCTTTTGCTTTTGCCTCCTTTTTGTTTCCCTCTGTCTCCCTGCATTGGTTCCCATCCCCCTGCCATGTCAGTTTAAATCCTCCCCAACAGCACTAGCAAACACTCCCCCTCGAACATTGGTTCCGGTCCTGCCCAGGTGCAGACCATCCGGTTTGTACTGGTCCCACCTCCCCCAGAACCGGTTCCAATGCCCCAGGAATTTGAATCCCTCCCTGTTGCACCACTGCTCAAGCCACATATTCATCTGCGCTATCCTGCGATTCCTACTCTGACTATCACGTGGCACTGGTAGCAATCCCGAGATTACTACTTTTGAGGTCCTACTTTTTAATTTAGCTCCTAGCTCCTTAAATTCGTTTCGTAGGACCTCATCCCTCTTTTTACCTATGTCGTTGGTACCAATGTGCACCACGACAACTGGCTGTTCTCCCTCCCTTTTTAGAATGTCCTGCACCCGCTCCGAGACATCCTTGACCCTTGCACCAGGGAGGCAACATACCATCCTGGAGTCTCGGTTGCGGCCGCAGAAACGCCTATCTATTCCCCTCACCATTGAATCCCCAATCACTATTGCTCTCCCACTCTTTTTCCTGCCCTCCTGTGCAGCAGAGCCAGCCACGGTGCTATGAACTTGGCTGCTGCTGCCCTCCCCTGATGAGTCATCCCCCTCAACAGTACCCAAAGCAGTGTATCTGTTTTGCAGGGGGATGACCACAGGGGACTCCTGCACTACCTTCCTTGCACTGCTCTTCCTGTTGGTCTTCCATTCCCTATCTGGCTGTGGACCCTTTCCCTGTGGTACGACCAACTCGCTACACGTGATACTCACGTCATTCTCTGCATCGTGGATGCTCCAGAGTGAATCCACCCTCAGCTCCAACTCCGCAACGCGGACCGTCAGGAGCTTGCGGTGGATACACTTCCTGCACACATAGTCGACAGGGACACCGGAAGTGTCCCTGAGTTCCCACATGGTACAGGAGGAGCATAACACCCAACCGAGCTCTCCTGCCATGACTTAACCCTTATATACACTTAAATTGGCAACAACAATGTTAAAAGTTACTCACTGATATAGAAGAGAAAAAAGAAAAACTACTCACCAATCACCAGCCAATCACTTACCCTCTTGGCTGTGACGTCTCCTTTTGATTTCTTTCTACTTCTTTTTTGCCTTCTCCCTGTAGCTGCACAAGTACGCCTTTATAGGCCTCTCCACGCACCTCCTCGACGCTGCTCCCGACTGCCGCTGACGCTGGGCCCCGGACTCCCTGCTGTGCCTTTTATAGGCCTCTCCACGCACCTCCTCGACGCTGCTCCCAACTGCCGCCGACGCTGGGCCCCGGACTCCCTGCTGTGCCTTTTATAGGCCTCTCCACGCACCTCCTCGACGCTGCTCCCGACTGCCGCCGAGGCAAAGGACTGGGCAAAGGCGAAGCAAAGTGCTGCGTGATAACATCCAGGGCATCACCAAACCCGCTATTCGCCGCCTGGCTCGCCGTGGCGGTGTCAAGCGGATCTCGGGCGACTTTAATCTACATATTGATTGGGCTAACCTAACTGGTAGCAATGCAGTGCAGGAGGATTTCCTGGAGTGTATTAGGGATGGTTTTCTAGACCAATATGTCGAGGAACCGATCAGAGAACTGGCCATTCTAGACTGGGTGATGTGTAATGAGAAGGGACTAATTAGCAATCTTGTTGTGCGAGGTCCCTTGGGGAAGAGTGACCATAATATGATAGAATTCTTTATTAAGATGGAGAGTGACACAGTTAATTCAGAAACTAGGGTCCTGAACTTAAGGAAAGGTAACTTCGATGGTATGAGGCGTGAATTGGCTGGAATAGACTAGAAAATGATACTTAAAGGGTTGACGGTGGATAGGCAATGGCAAACATTTAAAGATCACATTCAACAATTGTATATCCCTGTCTGGAGTAAAAATAAAATGGGGAAGGTGGCTCAACCGTGGCTAACAAGGGAAATTACGGATAGTGTTAAATCCAAGGAAGAGGCATATAAATTGGCCAGAAAAAGCAACAAACCTGAGGACTGGGAGAAATTTAGAATTCAGCAGAGGAGGACTAAGGATTTAATCAAGAGGGAGAAAATAGAGTACGAGAGGAAGCTTGCCAGGAACATAAAAACTGACTGCAAAAGCTTCTATAGATATGTGAAGAGAAAAATATTAGTGAAGACAAACATAGGTCCCTTGCAGTTGGATTCAGGTGAATTTATAATGGGGAACAAAGAAATGGCAGACCAATTGAACAAATACTTTGGTTCTGTCTTCACGAAGGAAGACACAAATAACCTTCCGAAGGTACTAGGGGACCAAGGGTCTGGTGAGAAGGAGGAACTAAAGGATATCCTTATTAGGTGGGAAATTGCGTTCGGGAAATTGATGGGATTGAAGGCTGATAAATCCCCAGGGCCTGATAGTCTGCATCCCAGAGTACTTAAGGAAGGGGCTCTAGAAATAGTGGATGCATTGGTGATCATTTTCCAACCGTCTATCAACTCGGGATCAGTTCCTATGGACTGGAGGGTAGCTAATGTAACACCACTTTTTAAAAAAGGAGGGAGAGAGAAAACAGGTAATTGTAGACTGGTTAGCCTGACATCAGTCATGGGGAAAATGCTGGAATCAATAGCAGCGCATTTGGAAAGCAGTGACAGGATCAGTCCAAGTCAGCATGGATTTGTGAAAAGGAAATCATGCTTGACGAATCCTCTGGAGTTTTTTGAGGATGTAACAAGCAGAGTGGACAAGGGAGAACCAGTGGATGTGGTGTATTTTGATTTTCAAAGGGGTTTTGACAAGGTCCCACACAAGAGATTGGTGTGCAAAATCAAAGCACATGGTATTGGGGATAATGTACTGACGTGGATAGAGAACTGGTTGGCAGACAGGAAGCAGAGAGTCGGGATAAACGGGTACTTTTCAGAATGGCAGGCAGTGACTCGTGGAGTCCCGCAGTGTTCAGTGCTGGGACCCCAGCTCTTTACAATATACATTAATGATTTAGATGAAGGAATTGAGTGTAATATCTCCAAGTTTGCAGATGACACTAAACTGGGTGGCAGTGTGAGCTGTGAGGAGGACGCTAAGAGACTGCAGAGTGACTTGGACAGGTTAGGTGAGTAGGCAAATGCATGGCAGATGCAGTATAATGTGGATAAATGTGAGGTTATCCACTTTGGGGCAAAAACACGAAGGCAGAATATTATCTGAATGGCGGCAGATTAGAAAAAGGGAAGGTGCAACGAGACCTGGGTGTCATGGTTCATCAGTCATTGAAAGTTGGCATGCAGGTACAGCAGGCTATGAAGAAGGCAAAGCTAGAGGATTTGAGTATAGGAGCAGGGAGGTCTTACTGCAGTTGTACAGGACCTTGGTGAGACCTCACCTGGAATATTGTGTTCAGATTTGGTCTCCTATTCTTGCTATTGAGGGAGTGCAGCGAAGGTTTACCAGACTGATTCCAGGGATGGCTGGACTGACATATGAGGAGAGACTGGATCAACTGGGCCTTTATACACTGGAGTTTAGAAAGATGAGAGGGGATCTCATAGAAACGTGTAAGATTTTGACGGGACTGGACAGGTTAGATGCGGGAAGAATGTTCCCGATGTTGGGGAAGTCCAGAACCAGGGGACACAGGATAAGGGGTGGGCCATTTAGGACTGAGATGAGGAGAAACTTCTTCACTCAGAGATTTGTTAACCTGTGGAATTCCCTGCCGCAGAGGGTTGTTGATGCCAGTTCATTGGATATATTCAAGAGGGAGTTAGATATGGCCCTTATGGCTAAAGGGATCAAGGGGTATGGAGAGAAAGCAGGAAAGGGGTACTGAGGGAATGATCAGCCATGATCTTATTGAATGGTGGTGCAAGCTCGAAGGGCCGAATGGCCCACTCCTGCACCTATTTTCTTTGTTTTTATGTTTCTATGTTTCTAAAGCAACAAAGTGAAAAAGAGCAAGAAAGCAGTCCAACACTTGTATTGCCAATCAACCGCTCCAACCCAGAAAGGGAACAATTTAAACTACGGATTCTAATTCCTACAGGCAGTAAATTGTTGTTAGAGATTTGTTTAACTTTTAAATTTAACATTTTAAAATGTTTTCTTACTCTTCCTTTCTGTCTCTTTCTCTCTCTTGATCCAATCTTTCTTTCCCTCTCTTTATTTCACTTTCTTTAGCTGAGTTGAAGCCAGATTCAATGGTGAGGATTCCCAGCTGACTGTATACCACAGTGCCCCCAGCTCTAGTGGGTCTGTCCTGGGATTTTGGCTGATAGGTATGCTTCTGTGAGAATCAGGCTGTTGTTTGACTAGTCTGTGGGATAGTTCTCCCAAGTTTTTTTTATCAGTCACCAGATGTTAGCACGATGCCGTTGTTATGTCCTATTTCTGCTGAACGGTCTGTCCAGTTTTATTCTTCTACAGATTATTTTATACTTGATACGACTGAGTGGCTTTCTCGGCCACTTCAGAGAACATTTAACCATATTGGTGTGGGACTGGAGTGACGTATAGGCCAGACTGGATAAGGACGGCAAAGGACATTAGTGAACTAATTGGAGTTTTATGACAATCTTTCATGGTCTTCATGGCTATGAGCTTCATGGTCACTTTCTACTGATGCCAGCTCTTTACTCCAGATTGATTTTTTAGTGAATTCAAATTCTCAAACTGCCATGGTGGGATTTGAACTCGTGTTCTCTGGATTATGAGTCCAGTAACATAAATACAACACAACCGCACCCAATTATTTATGCTGAAGGCATGGCACTCAGGGCAAGGTGTCGTTAATGATATCTTCAATATAAATGACTCAATGTTTAAGCTTTGAAAACTATTGTTGGGTCTCCTTTTACAACTGAATACGTGGAGCTGTGTTCCTTCTCTTTTAGCTACAGAATTGGGGTATCCATCTTCTGATGGGCCTTGATTTGAAGTGACCGCAAACACAAAGGTAAACTGGGGCATCGGTGCATTGGGTCACAGGTTCCCATTTGATTGCCAATCCCCTGCGACTCCTTACGATGGCAATGTGAAATTGGGGTGTAAACAGGTTGTGCCTGGATATTTATTAGTCACTTTATAAAATCCCAGAGGAACCCTTGGTTCCAAATGATTCGAGGGTGACCCATATTGGTGAGAGTCATCTAACTTTATTCAGCACAAGCAAGATACATTATAGTATTCGAGCAGCAGTTCACAAAGTATAATTGAGACTAACACACAATTATAAATCCATTACTGATAATTATAACATACCAATGATTATAAGATAGTAAAGCAAGTATTCTAAAAACTAACTAATCCATGAGAATCTTACAACTTGAATTAAAGATTCCAGGGGATAACAATGCTCCTGTTGTCTCTGTACAGTTACCTTTTTGCTTTTCAGTATATTTCGGGGGGGGGGAAATGAAACCAAACTCAAGCAACATACATATCTGGTCAAAAATTACAGAAACATTGCTAGACATGCAGAAAAGATAGCCTAGATATTTGGGCGTACCCATATTTGGGCGAGCAGTGGGCTCAGGGTACAAACTTGCATCTAGATGGTGAGGTCTAGGGCGACCCCAATATTAGGCTTCGGGCCTCATTCTCATGGAAACAGTGAACTGCACAGAGCTGGCAATGAATCATAATTGAAGATCAGGTCGCTGCTGGCCCAGTACTGGCCCTCCAGTAAATATGGATTTTGGGGCGGTCCCAGCAGATTGGAAAACCGCAAATGTAACGTCCCTATTTAAAAAAGGAGGCAGACAAAAAGCAGGAAACTGTAGACAAGTTAGCCTAACATCTTTCGTTGGGAAAATGCTGAAGTCCATTATCAAGGAAGCAGTAGCAGGACATTTGGAAAAGCATAGTCAGCATGGTTTTATGAAACAGAAATCATGTTTGACAAATTTGCTGGAGTTCTTTGAGGATGTAACGAGCAGCGAGGATAACGGGGAACCAGTGGATGTGGTGTATTTGGACTTCCAGAAGGCATTCGATAAGGTAAAAGTTCACGGGGTTGGGGGTAATATATTAGCATGGATAGAGGATTGGCTAACTAACAGAAAACAGAGAGTCGGGATAAATGGGTCATTTTCCGGTTGACAAACAGTGACTAGTGGGGTGCCGCAAGGATCGGTGCTGGGTCCTCAACTATTTACAATCTATATTAATGACTTTGATGAAGGGACCAAGTGTAATGTAGCCAAGTTTGCTGATGATATAAAGATGGGTGGGAGAGCAAATTGTGAGGAGGACACAAAAAATATGCAAAGAGATATAGATAGGCTAAGTGAGTGGGCAAGAATTTGGCAGGTGGAGTATAATAAGGAAAAATGTGAGGTTATCCACTTTGGCAGAAAAAATAGAAAAGCAAATTATAATTTATATGGCGCAAAATTGCAATGTGCTGCATGCAGTACAGAGGGACCTGGAGGTCCTTGTGCATGAAAAACACAAAGTTAGTATGCAGGTACAGCAAGTAATCAGGAAGGCAAATGGAATGTTGGCCTTTATTGCAAGGGGGATAGAGTATAAAAGCAGGGAAGTCCTGCTACAACTGTCCAGGGTATTGGTGAGGCCACACCTAGAGTACTGCGTACAGTTTTGGTCTCCATAATTAAGGAAGGATATACTTGCATTGGAGGCTGTTCAGAGAAGATTCACTAGGTTGATTCCGGAGATGTGGGGGTTGATTTATGAAGAAAGGTTGAGTAGGTTGGGCCTATACACATTGGAGTTCAGAAGAATGAGAGGTGATCTTGCTGAAACATATAAGATAATGAGGGGGCTCGACAAGGTGGATGCAGAGACGATATTTCCACTCATGGGGAAAAACATTTCTAGCCCCTCCAATATGCTCCGAAACAGTCACGTTGAAACTCCCCCCCAAGCGTCCTATTATTCCCATAGGCACAACCATCTGGACTCTGGCAGTTCAGACAAGTGTACTTAACCTTGGACTTTTAGCTGTTAATCAAAACAAAGAAGCTCTCAAAGTCTCTCTGTCAGTTGGCTAAATTATCCACCAACAAAAATTGCAGCTTTGTTATCCGATTATCCCATTCTCATCACCAATTGTTATGTTTTCAGTATGGCATCACAAACACACACAGGCTTTAAGATGGCTGATAACTTCAGGAAGTCAGTCACCTGACCTGAACTGTTTATTCTTGTAAACAGCACTGACTGCAGTGCCACAGTAATCCACTGGGTGGAGCTATATATTACACTTCTCCCTCCTGAATGAAGAAGTAATTATAACAATCAATCATCATACATAACTGGCATGGTTATACATAACAAAAGATATGGATTTATTTTGCAATATGTACAAATCAAGTTTAACCACTTGTTTTCTGTTTCGAAGAGGATACCTTCGCTCTCGAACAGAACCTTCCAAACATGGTGTCGAACTTAGGCTGATCCTGAGGAAAGTTTTCCTCCAAGGGATGCCCTTGATTTACACTTGACCTCTCTAAAATTGCAGACTCTTTGTCTGGCTGATTCGGACTCAGACTTTAATTTGATGTAGGATATGCCACTGGTACTTTGATTATTTCTGACTCTTCAGATATTTTTGATACAAGTAATCATTCCAACTTTCAACTCCTGCCACATATGTAGGTAAATTATGATCAATGTGAACAAACCTAACCTGTCCATGATCAAACATCTTGACCAAATATGTGCGAGGACCACATATCTTCCATCACTCTTCCTGATAACCACTTTAACCATTTATGTTGATGGTTCTTCACTCTCACCTTCTGAATTAATTTCACACTTCTCTCTTTTACTCTACATCTATCATGATTCTCTTTCTGTCTTAATTGTTTCTCTTCTACAGACTGTGCCAAGTTTGGTTTTAACAATAAGATTCTGGTTCCTGGCTATCGTTTGAGAAACAACTCTGCTGGTGTTCTACCAGTAGTTGTATGAGGAGCATTACAATATGTAATTAGAAAATTAGCCAATTTGTGGTCCAATGACAACTGTCATTTCTTTAGATTTGGATCCAACATGTGTTTGATGAGGGCATGTTTTACAGTTTGTATTGTGCGCTCTGCTGCACCATTTGAAGCAGGATGGTACGGTGGAACCTTGGTATGTTTCACACCATTTTTGCTCGTGAACTGTGCAAATTCTTCTGAACAAAATTGTGGTCCATTATCAGAAACAATTTCTTCTGAGAGGCCAAATGAAGAAAATAATCTTCGCAAAATATCTAATGTTTTACTTGTTGTTATTTTCCACATTGGAAACGCCGCATTCAAATGGCTATCAATCATAATGAACAATTGTTGTCCTTCTAGCTCAGCAAAATTGATATGTAACCTTTGCCAACCCTGGGAGGCCATTTCCATGGCTGTAATGGTACTGATGGTGGTTTCTTGCTTATCGATTCACATGTTGTTCACTGACTGACGATGTACTCTATATCTTTACCTAGACCTGGCCAACATAAGTAACTGTGTGCAAAACTCTTGGTCAAGCACATTCCCAGGTGCTGGTCATGAAGATCTCCTAATAATTTGGACTTGAATTTATTTGGTCTAACCACGCTTGCACCCCACATGATACAATCTTTATCAACTGATAATTCATTCCTACGAATGAAGAATGGATGAATATTTTTGTCTGATACCTGGTTTGGCCAGCCATTTGTGATGTAATCATATACCTTTGACATGACTGGGTCACGTTTGGTTGCTCTACCAGTCTCTTCAGCTGTGACTGGCAGTTCATCAATGTATGAAAAATAGAACACTTCTTCCCTATCAGGTGTAACTTGTGATGGGGAAGGCAATCTAGACATAGCATCAACATTACTGTGATCAGCTGATTGTATTCAATATCATATGTATATGCTGACAAAATCAAAGCCCATCTCTGCATTCAGGCTGCAGCTAATGTTGGAACTGAGGACTTTGGATGGAGGATTGCTCTCAGGGACTTATGGTCCGTAGCGATGGTAAACTTTCGACCATACAAGTATTTGTGGAACTTCTTGACCCCAAAAATTAATGCCAAAGCTTTCCTTTTGATTTGTGCATAATTATGCTCACTAGCACTGAGAGTGCGTGAAGCAAAACCAATTGGTCTCTCCTCACCACTACATAGTACATGAGAGATCACTGCCCCAAATCCAAACAGAGAGGCATCACATGCTAGCTTGATCTACATCATAGTGAAGTAACTAGCTCTCGACCAATTTGCTTTTACACTCCTTGAATGCTGTGTCGCATTCTTCTGACCACTTCCAATGGACCTGTTTTGTCAATAGTTCATTCAGTGGATGTAACACTGCAGCCAAATTTGGTAGGAACTTCCCATAATAATTCAAAAGACCCAAAAATGATCGAAGTTCAGTAACATTTTTGGGAGTGGGTACATTTCTGATAGCATTCCGCTTTCCCTTTGTTGGATGTAAATTATCTTTATCTACTCTGTAACCTAAGTACTCCACTGAGTTTTGAAATAACTCACACTTGCGAGCAGTCACTCATACTCTGTGCTTCTCTAGCCATTTGAGGACTTCATTTAATATGTTATTATGAATTTGCCTGTTTGGTGCTGAAATTAGTATGTCATCTAAATAACATACTACCCCTTCAATACCTTGTGAAATCTGGTTCATCATCCTTTGGAATATGCAGGGGTGGAAGATACTACAAATGGTAACCTATTAAATTGATATAGGCCTAGATGAGTATTTATAGTCAAGTATGACTTGAACTCCTCATCTAGTTCAAGTCGTAAGTAGGCATTCATAAGATCTAACTTTGAGAAGATCTGACCACCTGTCAGTGTTGTGAACAAATCTTCTGCGTTTGGCAATGTATTGGAGAGATTACCTTCTAGACCCTGGTTTACGGGTACTTTATAATCACTACACAACCTTACCTTACCATCGGACTTAAGTACAACAACAATGAGTGTAGCCCAATTACATCGATCAATCTTAGAGATAATGTTCTCAGTCTCTAGTCTTTTGAGTTCTTGCTCAGCTTTCTCCTTGAATGCATATGGTACGGGACGTGGCTTGCAGTAAACCGATCTAGTGTCCTTCTGTACCCTGATACTCGCCTTGAGTCTTGGATCGGACGGCCCATTTCACAGAACACCTTCGGAAATTTCTTGATGACATCATCCTTTGATGCAAATCTCGTTTCAACATGAAAAATCTCACTCCAATCCAGCTTCAGTGATCCCAACCAATTTCTCCCTAGTAAGGCAGACTTATCTCCTACCACTACTGAGAGAGACAAGCTCTGAAATTGAACCTTGTATTTCACCAGTACGGTGATACCATCTACCACAGGAATGTTCTCTCCCGAGTAGCCTTACAACTCCAGCTTGGATTTCTCCAATGGGAAATCACGCAATTTGTCGAGGTATAGGATTCCGATACTACACGCACAGATGCACCAGTGTCCATTTCCACGGGTATCTTCATTCCTGCAACATATATGGGGATGATGATACTTTTCGAATCACTGTTCATTACCCTCGTGCTCCTGATGATGTGTTGCTCTAAAACCTCCTTGTCCTGTTGTTTTTCTTCCATGCCAAGTAGTTTCTGGGGATTTCTACTTATCGCTTTGAAAGTTGATTTACTCTTCAGTCAGCATGCCTTCGTAAGATGCCCAGTTTTCCTGCAGAACAAACACACTACCTTCACATATGGACAACTTTGAGTAATGTGTTGTCCCAGGCACCAATAGCATGACTTCAATGCTCTGTTACCATTGACAGTTGCTGGGTCCTTGGGGCCCAACTGCCTTTTATTTTTAACCTGCAGGCGATTCACCTCGGTTGTCTGATGACTGGAAATGGTACGAAATTTTCAGGAATATTGATCGGCCATGTCCATTGACATAGCTGTCTGACAAGCTAAATCAAAAGTCAAGTTAGGAGTTGTCAGTAACTTTCTTCTGGTCGCATCATTTTTCATCCCACAAAGCGGTCGCGCAATACTGGGTCCTGAAAGTTTCCGAACTTACAGTGAATAGATAGCTTTTTTAATGCTACAATGCACTCACTAATACTTTGTTCAATTAACTGATCTCGTCTTCCGAAACGCTAACTTTCAGCATTTCCAGGGGCTCAGGACTGTAGTGCTGGTCTGCTTAAGTGATGTGTCCTTTGGCTTGACAGGCACAAGCAAATTTTTCAGGGTTTCATACATCTCGGGCCCTGCTTCAGTTAAGAAAATAGCCTGTTTTCTTTCCAACACCACCTGGTTATGTTTTTCATCATTGCGGACTTCGGTGATATTATTTGTGGTGAAAAACATTTCTAACCGCTCCACATACGCTCTGAAATGGTCATGTTGAAACTCCCCCAAGCGTCTATTATTCACATAGGCACAGCCATCTGGACTCTGGCAGTTCAGACAAGTGTGCTTGTAATTTACCTTGGATTTTTAGCTTTAATCAAAACAAAGAAGCTCTCAAAATCTCTCTGTCGGTTGGCTGAATCATCCACCAACAAAAATTGCAGCTTTGTTATCCGATTATCCCATTCTCGTCACCAATTGTTATGTTTTCAGTACCACATCACAAACACACACAGGCTTTAAGATGGCTGATAACTTCAGGAAGTCAGCCACCTGATACTGAACTGTTTTTTCTTGAAAGCAGCACTGGCTGCAGTGCCACAATAGTCCACTGGGTGGAGCTATATATATTACAGAATTCTCTGCCCCAGAGAGCTGTAGAGGCTGGGTCATTGACTATATTTAAGGCGGAGATAGGCAGATGTTTGAGCGATAAGGGAATAAAGTGTTATAGGGAGTGGGCAGGGAAGTGGAGCTGAGCCCAAGATCAGATCAGCCATGATCTTATTAAATGGCCGAGCAGGCTCGAGGGGGCAGGTGGCCTACTCCTGCTCCTATTTCTTATGTTCTTATGTTCTTATGTAAATGCAGACGATTGGGACTCGGGTTGGGGGTGGTGTGGTGTGTTGAACCTCGGGGGCGGGGGGAGGGGGAGCAATTGGTGGTCAAAGGTTGACAATCAGAGGCCATGGAGGGTGTGGGCGATTGGCAGTGGTGCGGGAGCAAACTGGGTGCTATTAATGTGAGGTCAGGAGCACCATTGGGACACCGAAAGTCAAAAATGGGTCTTGCAAGACGTACAGAATCTTAATTTAAATAATTCTTCTGCAATTAAATGCTGCGGTCATGCCCTCGTGCTGCCAGTGCATCTACCTTATCCAATTTGGTGGGCGGCACAATTCCAGACAGAAATGTTCACGTGTTTCCTGTCCGCTGTCTTGGGAAGCTTAGTAGACCAAATAGCGCCTGATAAACTGGTGCTGCGTGGCCAAATTTCTAGTGTTGAGCTGGTATTAAGCCCCTTCAAATATGGCTATGATGATGAAAACAAAAGCATCCCAAGGCATTTATTGGGGAAGTCAGAGGACCCAAGCAGGAAATAGTAAAGCAAATGGCCGAAAGCATGGGCAAAGAGGTGCGTCTTGAAGAATTTTGGTGAAAAAGGAATGTAAAACACTCATGCTCTATTCAACTTTACACATGTGTGATATAACCCATTCCCAGGAGCACAAGGTGCAACAACAGATGTGAGAGATGGATTGCTATGTCTGAAACTCCCATTGATTTGCAGGAAGGTGGGATAGGTGACATTGGTGAAAATCAATTTGATAATTATTTTACGATTGATTATTTTATAATTTAATGCATAGCATTTGATTGAAATACAAATGAATATTCATTAATAAATGTTAAATAATTCAGTTTCCGTGTTTTAAAAAAATTGCTTATTCTGAAACGCCATTCTCTTGTGTTGCCTTTATATCACAATGCTGAGAGGTACAATGATTCAGTACTATTCCAGCAACACTTCAATAAAAGAAAATCACAGTTAGGTTGAATATTCTGATACTCTTCAACAGTGTCCTAAAGAGGGACAGCAGGAAATTCTCTGGACATATACCACGATGACGTTTTAAAAATTGAGCATTGTAATTCATAAGAACATAAGAACATAAGAACATCCTACACCTGAGGCAGCCACGGCCATAGAACGTGTAAGCAATCTGAAAAAGTTCAATAGAGACACTGAGAAGAAGAAGAAATGGACAACATTTCCAGAGATGTGTGTTCAGGTTTTATAAATACAATGCAAGCCTTTTCAACATTGTGCAAAACGTTTGCTACTCTCAGCAAATACCTCAAGTAAATAACTTTGTGAAATGGATAAACATCTGCGTCTCACACAACATTTCGTGTTATTTTCTCAGCTGTATTAGTACAGTATTAGTACAGTATTATTACAGTATTATTACAGTATTAGTACAGTATTACTCATTGCTATAGCCATGCATGACGAACAATGCATTGACATATACGGCTTCTGCATCTATTCAGTTGTACAAGTATGACAAACAAAGTGTCTAACTCTCACACAGAGTTTACTATTTCCATAGTGTATAAATCGACATTTGTAACCTTCTCCAACCCTACAACCCTTTGGGATCGCTGTACTCCTCCAATTCTGTCCTCTTGCGCATCCCCAAGTTTCACCGCCCCACCATTGGCGGCTGTACCTTCAGCTGCCTAGCTCCTAAGCTCTGGAATTCCCTCCCTAAACTTCTCTGCCTCTCTACCTCTCTCTCCTCCTTTAAGGCGCTCTTTAAAAATTATTTATTTGACCAAGCTTTTGGTCACCTGTCCTAATATCTCCCAATGTGGCTTGGTGTCAAATTTTGTTTGATAAAACCTTGAAGCATCTTGGGAAATTTTACTACATTAAAGGTGCGAAAAAAAGCACGTTGTTGCTATAGTAATTGGCAGGATCAAATCTATGGAAAACACGAAGGGACAATATAACGCCATTTAATCTACAGAGTTCAAATTACTGTGATGGAGGCAGTTCTGCAAAAAATCGCAACCTCTAGATATTATTACTGCTGTAATGCATGAAGTTGGGTTAGCATCGCAATCTTTATTACAACAAAAGTTATGCAGTGTTCCATCTGGGAATGGGAATTATTATAGCCTACAGAAAAATAGCAGCTGCGTCTTTCAGGAGAGAATAGAGTTGCAAATAAGAGAAAATGGTGTTTGAAAACCTCAAACCTCTATCACTAGATAGTCGGTGAAATGGAATCCCCAAGAGTAAATAGGATCAGGCAGACCCGAAAATAGGTGGGATAGAACTGTGGACACCAAAGAGCGGGTTACATATGGGATCAGATGAAAGTGGTTGCCCAAAACAGAGCTTAATGGAAGACTGTTTTTGACTCACCTCTAGAACTCAGCTCTTTTGTCCATGTTTGGATCAAGGCTGTAATGAGGTCTGGAGCCGTGTGGTCCTGGCGAAACCCAAACTGGGCATCAGTGAGCAGGTTATTGGTGAGTAAGTGGCGCTTGATAATACCGTCGACAACACCTTCCATCACTTTGCTGATGATTGAGAGTAAACTGATGAAGCACTAATTGGCTGGATTGGATTTGTCCTACTTTTTGTGGATGGGACATACCTGGGCAGTTTTACACATTGTCAAGTAGATGCCAGTGTTGAAGCTGTACTGGAACAGCTTGGCTAGACGTGCGGCTAGTTCTGGAGCACAAGTCTTCAGCACGATAGTCGGGATGTTGTCGGGGCCCATAGCCTTTGCTGTATCCAGTGCGCTCAGCCATTTTTTGATATCACGTGGAGTGAATCGAATTGGCTGAAGACTGGCTTCTGTGATGGTGGGGACCTCAGGAGGAGGCCGATATGGATCATCCACTCGCCACTTCTGGCTGAAGATTGCTGTAAATGCTTCAGCCTTGTCTTTTGCACTCGTGTGCTGGGCTCTGCCATCATTAGGATGGGGATATTCATGGAGCCTCCTCCTCCCGTTAGTTGTTTAATGGTCCACCACCATTCACGAATGTATCAGACCCAGCTCATCTTGAAGCAACTTCTATGTTTTTGTTCAGCAATTGCTGATTGGGTTGCTTTCTTCTGCTGGCCTATGTTATGTATCTGGACTTGTATATACTCTGTACAGCCACCAGAGGGCTCATTCCCTGGAGTCCCAAGGGATCTCATAATCCCTTGGGAGCACAGGTATTTAAGAGTGCTTCACAGGTTGGAGAGGCACTCTTGAGACCTGTAATAAAAGACTAAGGTCACACGTTACTTTGAGCTCACAGTGTTCAGTCTGACTCTTTCTCCATACACTACAACTGGCGACGAGTTACAGATAGCGAACACAAAGATGCAGAGAAATTCTCGGAGGGAGATGATTGGCCATGAAACCATACTTCGCAAACTTTTGACTGTGGAGACCCCAACCTTGAGTAAGGCCATAGCGATAGCTTAGGTGTTCATTGCCGCCAGTGACAATACTAAGCAAATCTCTCAGCACACAAGTGCTGCTACAAGTACTGTGAACAAAGTGATGTTGTTTTTGAATCATAACGGACAGGGCAGGTCATACATTCCTGCAGCTACACGTCCGCAGATGTCTCTGAATGCAAAACCATTAACACCTTGTTGGCGCTGCGGGGGTGATCATCGTTTCCATTCATGCCGATTCAAAGGATACATTTACAAGGGCTGTGGAACAATGGGTCACCTCCAATGAGAGTGCAGGCAAGCTGCTAGGCCTGCTAAACCTGAAAACCACCACGATGCAGAGGAGGACAGATCCACGGAGGATCACAATGAAACAGAACCTCTGATAGAGGAGGCAGAGGTACATGGGGTGCACACATTCACCACGAATTGTCCCCCGATAATACTGAATGTTGAACTAAATGGACTCCCGGTTTCAATGGAGCTGGACACAGGCGCGAGCCAGTCCATCATGGGCAAAAAGTCTTTCGAAAGGTTGTGGTGCAACAAGGATTCAAGGCCAGTCTTAACACCAATTTGCACGAAACTAAGAACTTACATGAAAGAACTGATTCCTGTAATCGGCAGTACTACCATAAAGGTCTCCTACGATGGAGCCGTGTACAAGCTACCACTCTGGGTGGTACCAGACGATGGTCCCACGCTGCTCGGCAGGAGCTGGCTGGGAAAGGTACGCTGGAACTGGGATGACATCCGAGCGCTATCGCCCGCTGACGACACTTCGTGTGCCCAGGTCTTAAACAAATTTCCTTCGCGGTTCGAACCAGGCATTGGGAAATTCCAAGGAGCAACAGTGCAGATCCACCTAATTCCGGGGGCGCGACCCATCCATCACAAGGCGAGAGCAGTACCGTACATGATGAGAGAAAGGGTAGAAATCGAGCTCGACCGGCTACAAAGAGAGGGCATCATCTCACCGATCGAGTTCAGCGAGTGGGCCAGTCCTATTGTCCCAGTTTTCGAGGGAGACGGCACCATCAGAATTTGTGGTGATTACAAAGTAACTATCAAGGGTTTCTCCCTACAGGACCAATACCCACTTCTAAAAGCTGACGACCTCTTTGCAAAGCTGGCAGGATGAAAGACGTTCGTGAAGCTGGATCTGACCTCAGCCTACATGACACAGGAACTGGAGGAATCATCGAAGGCCCTCACCTGCATGCTGAATGTGAGATAATGTCGGCTAGCACGTCCGCTGCCACCACGGAAAGCCTGCTGGCCATGCTTACCACAAATGGCTTACCCGATGTCCAGGTGAGCGACAACGGGCCATGTTTTACCAGTGCTGAGTTCAAAGCAGTTATGACCTGCAACGGGATCAAACATGTCACATCTGCCCCATTTAAACCAGCGTCCAATGGTCAGGCAGAGAGAGCAGTGCAAACTGTCATGTATTCAACCATCATTGTAACCCATATATAAACTGACCTAAGTTGTACACTTTGAGAACAATGACCACTAGGTGGTGAACTTGTGGGAGACACTCCTAACCTGGACTTTCAGGTATAAAAGGGGAAGCTCCACCCACCTGCATCACTTGAGTGCTGGCTAATAAAGGTTACTGGTCACAGAGTGACCTTCTCTCAAGCATGGGCCTCGTGTGCATTTATACGGTATAGTAAGGACATATCATTGGCGATGAGAAACTGGGATTTAAATCACACGAGCATGGCCACTAGCAGCACAGACAAGAGGTACTGTGTTGGTGATGATTGGGACGATTTTATTGAGAGACTACAGCAAAGTTTCGTCACTAAGGAATGGTTGGGACAGAAGTCGGCCGACAAACACAGGGCTCATCTCCCGACGGTTTGTGGATCCAGAACGTACTCCCTGATGAAGGACCTTCTAGCGCAAGAGAAGCCGGCGGAAAAGACATTTGAAGAGTTCAGTAAGTTGATCGGGGAATACCTTAAACCGCCGAGCAGCATGCACATGGCGAGACACCGGTTTTATACGCATCGGCGGGGAGAAGGGCAAAGTGTTCCAGACTTCGTGGCAGATCTCCGGCGACTGGCGAGCCGATGCAAGTTCCCAGATGCATGCAGAGCGGAGATACTGCAAGACTTTTTTATTGAGGGCATCGGGCACGCTGGGATTTTCAGGAAACTGATTGAGACCAAAGACTTGACCCTGGAAACAGCGGCCTTGATGGCCCAGACTTTCATCTCAGGGGAGGAAGAGACCAGAATGTTGTTTGACAAAAATCTGGGTTCAAATGCAGCAAATGGACAGGGAGTCAACATTGTTAACGCGGCACACAGTTCTCCAGTCAGACAAGGACAATCGGACATGCCTCAACATGTTGTCGAACCCAGAGGTGGAATTCAACAGAGACAATGGCTAGCTGAGCGGCGATTCACGCCATCGCAAGGGACAATGCGGCCAGTAATGGGGCCATCAACACCTGTTAATGGTGCACTTAAGGACAGTCACAGAGACAGTCAGAGACGATCGACTGGTAATGGACCTTTTGTTTCCAACAACGGCTCATGTTGGAGGTGTGGAGGCACACACCCAGCCAGAGTTTGCAGGTATCAGCAATATACCTGCAGAAATTGCAATGTCAGCGGTCACTTGGCGCGTATGTGCAGGAATCCTGCAGCAGGTTGATGTACAAGGAGGATGTAAGCCCTACGAGGCCAAATGAACACTGGGGGAAATTGCTGGCTGAAGTTCAGCAAGTTCATGTGGAGCACATATACAGTTCATACACAAGGACGCCAACGATAATGATGAAAATGCTCCTCAATGGCATCCCAGTATCAATGGAGCTAGACACGGGGTCCAGCCAGTCCCTGATGAGTATCAAACAGTTTGAAAAGTTGCGGGCGTCCAAGGCCAGGGGGCCAAAATTATCGCAGATTGACGCACAGCTACACAAAGGAGATCATTCCAGTGCTAGGCAGCAACACTGTAGTCATGACCCACAAAGATTCGGAGAACAGGTTGCCCACTCTGGATTGTCCCGGGGGATGGTCCCGCACTACTGGGGAGGAGTTGGCTTGCTGTCATGAACTGGAAATGGGGCGATGTCAATGCAATTTCTTCTGTGGAGCGAGTATCATGCTCACAGGTCCTGGACAAATTTGACTCAGGATCTCAACCCGGCATCAGCACTTTCATGGGGGCCAAGGTAGTGATTCACATAAACCCGGACGCCAGGCCAGTACACCTCAAGGCCAGAGCAGTGCCGTAAGTGATGCTGGAAAAGATAGACGGCGAATTGGACCGCCTGCTGAGGGAATGCATCACCTTGCCAGTCGAATTTAGTGACTGGGTGAGCCCGATTGTGCCGGTGCTCAAGGCAGATGAGTCGGTCAGGATATGTGCTGATTACAAGGCCACCATCAATCGGGTGTCACTCCAAGACCAGTACCCGCTACCGAGAACGGAGGACCTCTTTGCGACGCTATCCGGTGGCAAACTTTTTTCAAAATTGAACCTGACCTCAGCTTATATGACCCAGGAGCTGGCGAGTGAGTCGAAGAAGCTGACCACCATCACGACACACAAGGGGTTGTTTGAGTACAACAGATGTCCGTTCGGGATTCGCTCGGCCGCCGCAATCTTCCAACAAAATATGGAAAGCCTCCTCAAGTCGATTCCAGGGACGGTGGTTTTTCAGGACGACATCTTCATTATGGGTTACGATACTGAAGAACACTTCCACAACCTGGAGGAGGTGCTACGCAGACTGGACCGGGTAGGGCTGCGACTGAAAAAGGCGAAGTGCATCTTCCTAGCTCCAGAGGTAGAATTCCTGGGGATGAGGGTAGCAGCAGACGGGATCAGCTCTACTGCGTCCAAGACGGAAGCGATCCAGAGAGCACCCAGATCCTGTAACACGATGGAGCTGCGTTCGTTCTTGGGGCTCCTGAACTATTTTGGTAACTCTCTTCCCAAATTGAGCACGCTGTTAGAGCCGCTACACGTGCTCCTACGCAAAGGTCGCGAATGGGTCTGGGGGGACAGCCAGGAAAGAGCTTTTAATAGAGCACGCAATTTGTTATGTTCCAACACTCTGTTAACACTATACGACCCATGTAAGAAACTTGTGTTAACGTGCGATGCGTCGTCCTATGGTGTCGGGTGTGTGTTGCAGCATGTTAATGCCAAGGGTCAGTTACAGCCGGTAGCTTATGCCTCCAGAAGTCTGTCCCAGGCAGAATGGGGCTACGGGATGGTAGAAAAGGAGGTGCTTGCATGTGTATATGCAGTAAAGAAAATGCACCAGTACCTGTTTGGCAGGAAATTTGAGCTGGAGACAGATCACAAATCCCTAACGTTCCTTTTGACCGACAACAAGGCCATAAATGCAAATGCATTGACCTGCATACAGAGGTGGGCACTCACGTTAGCCACCTATGACTACACAATTCGGCCCAGACAGGGCACCGAAAACTGTACTGATGCACTCAGCAAGCTCCCACTAGCCACCACTGAGGGGGCTACCGAGCATGCTGCTGAGATGGTCATGGCTGTTGAAGCTTTTGAAAGCGAAGGCTCACCCATGACAGCCCGCCAGATTAAAGTCTGGACAAATAGAGACCCGCTACTGTCTTTAGTCAAGAAATGTGTCCTGAATGGGGACTGGGCAGCCACGTACAGGGCATGCCCTGAGGAATTTAAACCATTTCACAGGCGCAGGGATGAACTCTCGATTCAGGCCGATTGCCTACTATGGGAAACCGTGTAGTCATGCCCCAGATGGGCAGAGAGGTGTTCATCAGAGAACTTCACAATGAGCACCCGTGCATTGTCATGATGAAGGCAATTGCCAGGTCACACGTTTAGTGGCCAGGGATAGACGCAGACCTGGAACTTTGTGTTCGCAGGTGCAACACGTGTGCCCCCCTTAGCCCCTGGTCCTGGTCCGCCAAGCCTTGGTCACGCATCCATGTGGACCATTCAGGTCCTTTCATGGGAAAAATGTTTTTGGCTGTAGTAGACGCCCACTCCAAATGGATCGAGTGTGACATTTTAAATTCAAGCACATCCTCTTCCACGGTAGAAAGTCTACGGGCAATGTTCGCCGCCCATGGTCTACCGGACATCTTGGTCAGCGACAATGGCCCATGCTTCACAAGCACTGAATTCCAGGACTTCATGGCAGGCAATGGAATTAACTATATCAGAACGGCACTGTTCAAGCCGGCCTCAAATGGCCAGGCGGAATGAGCAGTGCAGATAATCAAACAGGGGATGCTCAGAATCCAAGGGGGTTCCCTACAAAGCCCCCTGTTGGCCTACAGATCCCGACCACACTCGCTCACAGGGTTTCCACCCGCAGAGCTGCTAATGAAAAGGACGCTCAAAACCAGGTTATCCCTTATACACCCCACCATGAAAGAAATTGTCGAGAGCAGGCATCAGTCACAATGGCCCCAAGTTTCCACATGATTTGCTCCTGATTTTTAGGAGCAACTGGTGTAGAACGGAGTATCTTAGAAATCGGAATTCTCCACATTTAGTTTTCTGCAGCTCTAGTCAGGTAGAACAGTTTCACTTTGGAACTGAATTTTTTTTTCAAAAGGGGGCGTGTCCGGCCACTGACGCCTGATTTGAAAGTTTCCACAGTGAAAACATACTCCAAACTAACTTAGAATGGAGCAAGTGAAGATTTTTGTAGGCTTGAAAAAACCTTGTCTACACAGTAAAAAGTCAGGCGCAGGTTACAAATTAGGCATCGGGAACGAGGTGGGGGGGGGGGGAGGGGGGGGAAGGGAAGTCATTAAATTCTGCAATAAATCCTTAGTTATACTTATACAAATATTATACAAATAAATCCAACCTGAATAAAAATTTATAAGCAAAGAAAAGATTAAATAAACCATCTTCCTACCTGTGTGAAAGTGCTTCAGGCAAGCATTTCAGTCAGCGGTGTGGCGTCGGTCCTGACGACGGGAGGGGCAGGCAGGCAGCCGTTCCCGACGGCAGGGGGTGGGGAGGGAGGGAGAAAGCTGCAGGAAGCCTCATTACTTGAGGCAGCGGTTTGCCGTCGGGCCTGACGGACGACAGGGCGAGAAAGCTGCAAGAAGCCTCAGTGCTGATCATGGAAGGGCAATGTGGTTTTATTAAAAAATGTTAAAAATTGAACAGCTACAAAGAATTTGAATAGTCTCAAACAAGTGCATGTGTCCCGTTTATCACAGTCTATCTTTAATTACAGAATGCACTCCCTCACCCTCACACACAGAAATATCAAGAAAATTAAAATACAAGCCTTTGCAAGGGTTCAATAAACAAATTTTCACTTTTTCTGCAGCACTTTTTAAAATTGGCCGAGTGCCAATGTTTCCTTCAGACTGCGCGTGCGCGAACGCTCCAACGCGCACGCGCAGGGTTGCCGGCACGAAAAAACTCATTTAAATTGTACCCGCCCCCTCCTACTTACAAAACCGGCGCGAGTGGTAGGCTCCGTCCCCTGGGCGCCGTGCCAAGCAGACATCGAGCTGCAAAGCGCTCGAGAATAGCGCGTCTTTTTTCAGGTAACGGCGCGAAAAACGGGCGCCCAGCTCGGAGGGGCGTCTGTTTTGCCGCATGTGGAAACTTGGGGCCAAAGTGACTACCATGACAGGAATGCGAGGGCGCGAGGTATCGATGTCAATGACCCTGTCTTTGTCCTCAACTACGCTGCAGAGCCCAAATGACTCGCAGGCACTGTGATTGCCAAAGAGGGGAATAAGATTCTGGTAGTTAAACTTACCAATGGACAAATCTGCCGCAAACATGTGGATCAAACAAAAAGGAGGTTCAGCAACCCCATTGAAGAAGCAGAGGAAGAACACGATGTAGAGTTCACTCCACCATAGGTGACCGAACACAGGAACCGAGTGGAGGAGAGGCCAGTCACTGTGGGCAATCCGGTTAGACCTGAGGCACCGCAAACAGCAGACACTCAGGCCAGCGCCCAACAACCAGAGCCCCAACTCAAGTGCTCTACAAGGAAGCGTGGACCACCAGAGAGACTCACCCTGTGATTCGAATAAGACTTTGCGGGGGAGGTGATGTCATGTATTCAAACATCATTGTAACCCATGTATAAACTGACCTAAGTTGTACACTGTGAGAACAATGACCACTAGGTGGTGAACTTGTGGGAGACACTCCTAACCTGGACTTTCATATATAAAAGGGGAAGCTCCACCCACCTTCATCACTTGAGTGCTAGCTAATAAAGATTACTGGTGACAGAGTGACCTTCTCTCAAGCGTGGGCCTCGTGTGCATTTATACTGTATAGTAAGGACATATCACAAACCATCAAGCAAGGCTTGAAGAGGGTAACTGAAGGCTCACTGCAGACTCGCCTATCCCGAGTCCTGCTTAGCTACCGCACAAGACCACACTCACTCAATGGGATCCCACCTGCTGAACTGCTCATGAAAAGAGCACTTAAGACAAGGCTCTCGTTACTTCACCCTGATCTACATGAATGAACAGATAGAGAGCAGGCGGCTTCAACAAAATGTATACCATGATAGCACAAATGTGTCACGTGAGATTGAAGTCAATGATCCTGTATTTGTATTAAATTATGGACAAGGTCTCAAGTGGCTTCCCGGTACTGTCATGGCCAAAGAGGGGAGCAGGGTGTTTCGGGTCAAACTTTCAAATGGACTCATTCACCGGAAACGCTTGGACCAAATCAAACTCAGATTCACGAACTACCCTAAGCAACTCACCTTGGACCCTACCTTTTTTGATCCCCCAACACACACACGAGTGGCAACTGACACCATGGTTGACCACGAAACAGAACTCTTCATCCACAGCAGCCCTGCAGGGCCCAACACACCAGGCAGCCCAGCAAGGCCAGCTGCACAGCAGCCCAGCAAGGGCCCAACAAATGACTCAACAAAACCAGCCTTCACACCGAGACGATCAACCAGGGCAAGAAGAGACCCAGATCGATTCACATTGTAAATAGTTATGCTATTGACTTTGGGGGGAATGTTGTTATGTATCTGGACTTGTATATACTCTGTACAGCCACCAGAGGGCTCATTCCCCGGAGTCCCAAGGGATCTCATAATCCCTTGGGAGCACAGGTATTTAAGAGTGCTTCATAGGTTGGAGAGGCACTTTGGAGACCTGCAATAAAAGACTGTCACAAATTACTTTGAGCTCAGTCTGACTCTTTCTCCATACACTACAGCCTGGAACAGTTATTCCGATTGATCGCGCTGACCATGATGACAGCTCCGTTCTCTAAGTCTTTCTTTTTTTCTCCTTGTCTCTATTGGCCATTATCCCGCCATTCACACCCTATCTTGACTAATGTTTTTCTAACTCCTGGCATTACCATTTGAATTTGGACCATCATCCCTTTTGGCTCTCTAATCTCTCCTGTCTTCCCTTTTGTTCTTTCTACCCCTCCCCCTTTCAGTGCTTGTTAAGAATCTGTTTTTTCCAAACACTCTCCAGTTCTGACGAAGGATCATCGACCCGAAACGTTAACTCTGCTCCCTCACCACAGATGCTGCCTGACTTGCTGAGATTTCCAGCATTTTCTGTTTTTATTCCAGATTCCGCAGTATTTTGCTTCTGTTTTTTGTCTTACCATTTTCCAAACACACAGAAATTCATGTGTAGAAGCCATATGAATTTGAGTATTGGGATCACATGCTCAATAACAGTATCTATAACTCATTTTTTATTTACTAATCAAAAATGCAATTAGCCACATCTGGATTCCTACTTAGCCACATGTGGCTGTTGGCTAATTTATTTGGGCAACATTGATCTACATGGCTAGGAGGTATACCCAACACCATGCAACCTGACAACTTGCCAGCCTAGATCGAGGCACTATTGCCAACTGCAATAAATTTCTGAAAGTATACATTTTATGAATATAAGATAATGGTCGTCATCAATCAATCATTCATATGGTTTGATTGATCTATGGTATGATGCGGATACAAGCAAATTGACACAGATTCCCATCTCTCGGGTTATATTTCATTACATTAGCTTTGTTTAAAACTGACAAATATATTGCATCTGTGTTCATGACAACAAATATAACAGATGTGATCTATCTTTTCTTTTAATTGATGGTATGCTCCCACTGTGACCACGTATCGCTTTAGCCTACAAAATGTTTGTTCTCCATCAAACCTTGGAGATAAAAGCTTTGCAAAAAATAGATTTGCTTCTTGGCTCCGGGTTGCGTACAGCTCCACTGCACCGTCAGGTGAGCTGACAATGGCTACAAACTGTGTCATGCTCACAGTGGCAGTGATACAAACATTTCAGCATGAAATAAACGAGCAGTTATATATAGTGCTGTATTCCCTTTAAAAGTAAACTTTTATCTTCTTACTCTGTCCTAGATTCAAATCCCCATCTATTCATTTAAGGGCTGTTGTCACTGAAATATCATAGAATCATTAAGAAGGAGGCCATTCAGCCCACCATGTCTGTGCAGCCTCTTGGAAAGTGCTATCCAATTAGTCTCACTCAACTGCTCTTTCCCCATAGCCCTGCAAGTTTTTCCTTTTAAATTATATATCCAATTCCCTTTTGAATGTTACTATTGAATCTGCTTCCACCACCCTTTCAGGCAGTGTGTTCCAGACCATAATAATTCGTTGTGTAAAACAAATTCTCCTTTTCTTCCCCACTGGCTCTTTTGCCAGTTGTCTTAAATTTATTTCCTCTGTTTACCGACCCTCCTGCCAGTGGAAACAATTTCTCCCTATCTACTCTGTCATAATCCTTCATAATTTTGAACACCTCTATTAACTCTCCCCTTAACCTTCTCTGCTTTAAGGAGAACAATCACAGCTTCTTTACTCTCTCCACATAACTGAAATCCCTCATCCCTATTATTGTTCTAGTAAACCACCTTTGCACCGTCTCCAATATCCTAACCATCTGCATCACCAAACTGTCAAACAATTATACACAATTTCATTTTGACTGAAATAGGAACATAGGAACAGAAGTAGGTCATTCAGCTCCTCGAGCCTGTTCCGTCATTCAATGAGAACATGGCTGATCTGTATCTTAATTCCATCCACCTGCCATGGCTCCATATCCCCAATACCCTTGGCTAGCAAACATTTATCAATCTCAGATTTAAAATTATTAATTGAGCGAGCATCTACTGCTTTTTGTGGGAGAAAGTTCCACACTTCTCCCACCCTTTGTGTGAAAATCCTAAAATCCTCAACCAAATCACACCTGAACCTTCAGGGAGTACAAGGTTGGTTCATGTAATCTCTCCTGATAATTTAACCCTTGGAGCCCTGGTAACTAACTCTCCCTATAAGGCGTGCGGTCCAGCGCAGCCCGCGACCAGCTTTTTCAAAGTAAAGTTTTGCGTATACGCGAAACTGTGAATGGGCCGCGCAGCCCCGTAAAGCAGCCATGCACTCAAAAATAGAGGGAACATTGCTGGTAACACGCCGGTGAATCTGCGCTGCAATCCTTCCAAGGTCAATATATCCTTTCTAAGGTGCGGTGACCAGAACTGTAACAGTGCTCTAGATGTGGTCTAACCAGGGCTTTGTATCACTGTAGCAAAACTGCCTTCCCTTTTTATTCTAACCCTCTAGATATAAAGACTAACATTCCATTAGCCTTTTGGATTCATTTTTGTACCTGGCTATTACATTTTAATGATCTGTTTACATGGACCCTAAATCTCTTTGGACCTCCACTATTCCTAGCTTTTCACCATTTAAAACTACTTGGATCTATTCTTTTTTGGTCAAAAATGGATGACTTCACTCTTCCCCACATTGAAATCCATCTGTCACAGTTTTGTCCACTCACTTAATCTATCAATGTCTCTTTGTAATTTTATGCTCCTGTCTACAGTACTTACCATGCTACCTATCTTTGTGTCATTGGCAAATTTGTATATATGGTTCTTTATTGTGTTATCTGAGTCATTAATAAATATAGTGAATGTTTGAGACTCCAATACAAATTCTTGTGGGACACCACTAGTCACTTCCTTCCAATTCTAGTACACACCCATTATCCCTACTCTCTATCTTCCACCAGCTAAACTATCGCCTAAGCATGTCAATAATTTGCTTTCAATTCCATAAGCTTTAACTTTAGCTAACAGTCTCTTACGTAGACCCTTATTGAAATGTTTCAAGAACACCCACAAAGCCTCCTTGATAAAATACAACATCCTCACCGACACCTGGGAGTCCCTGGCCAACGAACACCCTAAGTGGAGGAAGTGCATTCGGGAGCATGCAGAAACCAAGCGCAGGCAGCGGAAGAAGCGTGCAGCAAACCAGACTCCCTACCCACCCTTTCCTTCAATGACTGTCTGTCCCACCTGTAACAGAGACTGTAATTCCCGCATTGGACTGTACAGTCACCTAAGAACTCACTCGATTTCGAGGGACTGCCTATGATGATGATGATGATATTGAATGCCTTCTGGACGTCCCTATAAACTGCATCCATAGACATTCCTTTGTCTACTACTGTAGTTACTTCCTCAAAAAATTCAAATAGGTTTGTTAGACATGACCTTCCCTTTACAAATCCATGTTGCCTCTCTCTAATCAGCTCACATCTATCCAAGTGCTCAGTCACACGGTCCTTAATTATAGATTCTAGTAACTTCCCACAACAGATGTTAGACTAACAGGTTTATAATTTCCCGGTTTCTCTCTCATTGTTCTTAAATAATGGAATTACATTTGCAATTTTCCCAATCTAAATTGAGAGCACTTTAGAAAATTATGGCTAAAGCATCTGCAATTTCCTCACCTATTTCCTTTAAAGCGTTGGGATGGAAACCATCAGGTACTGGGGATTTGTCAGTTTTCAGTGCCATTATTTTTTTGAATATTGTTTTCTTGCTTAGTGAGTTAACTTTAGTGAATTCCAGTCTTTGATTCATTATTAGTTTCCCTGGACTATCAGGCATATTATCCTCTTCCTCTACTGTGAAGAAATGATCCTCCTTACACTGTAAAAAACGAATGTTTGCAAGTTAATTGACAATATTGAGCCGATCTTACATTGTCAATCAAAGGCAACATTTATAATACGAACTGCATTTGCAAACACATCACTTTTGCTGCTGAACTTCAATCTAACAGATATATGTCTGGTATCTTTTCTCACTCATCCTCCATTATAATCTTAATATAATTTCCCTTTGCAAAAGATGTTAACATTCCTGACTCAGATACCTCTGTGCCTGGGAAAACAAGGTAATGGAGTGTCAATTTGGTATTTTAATTTTTTTTTTAATTTGGTATTTCACATAAATATTTTGTAGAGTTGCAGGGTACTAACAATTATGTGGTGCTGATTGCAGCGAGAATGCATGATACAATTGGCGAAATACAGGGGAAAGGGATCTCAGAAAACATTAATTAACAATCTATTAATCCTTCTTCATTGCTTAATCAACTTCAGGGTTCTGGGAAATCAATGGGAACTCCTGGTACAGGTTATCAGTTAAGGCAGGACAGAATTACCCTAAATGTAACTGCGAATGTCCCCTGGGTCATTTATATGTTAATTGGATCTGCTTTGGACTGCATATAATGAATTCTGTTACTAAAAGAAAATTAGAATTCCATCCAGATGGCAGCAAAACACTATTCAGTCATTGTATGAATAATATGTACCTATTTCTTAAAAATTGAATTTGAAAAGCCACATACTTTAAAAGTACTGTCACTGATTTCATGGGTTTACTATAGGAATCCCAGACACTTGCAACCATTAATAAACAAGAACATTTTAATACACTTACATAATTGGTTTAAGCTTTTATATATGCTGTGCTTAATCCATTTAATAGCAGATTTGTCTGGCACAGAAGGAAATTGTTTCTAATTTTCCTGTAATTTAATACATTTCGTAATTAATACATGAGCCAAAGAGAAATAGGACAACATTAATGAGATCTTGGCCTATAAATTGGTTGATGCCATGCCCATTTTACAGGCATGAAACAGCATCCAATATGGCGGGCAGAGTGCGCATGCACCAGGAGTGCGTCGTCAGCCTTAGAAACATAGAAACATAGAAAATAGGTGCAGGAGTAGGCCATTCGGCCCTTCTAGCCTGCACCGCCATTCAATGAGTTCATGGCTGAACATTCAACTTCAGTACCCCATTCCTGCTTTCTCGCCATACCCCTTGATCCCCCTAGTAGTAAGGACCTCATCTAACTCCTTTTTGAATATATTTAGTGAATTGGCCTCAACAACTTTCTGTGGTAGAGAATTCCACAGGTTCACCACTCTCTGGGTGAAGAAGTTCCTCCGCATCTCAGTCCTAAATGGCTTACCCCTTATCCTTAGACTGTGACCTCTGGTTCTGGACTTCCCCAACATTGGGAACATTCTTCCTGCATCTAACCTGTCTAACCCCGTCAGAATTTTAAATGTTTCTATGAGGTCCCCTCTCATTCTTCTGAACTCCAGTGAATACAAGCCCAGTTGATCCAGTCTTTCTTGATAGGTCAGTCCCGCCATCCCGGGAATCAGTCTGGTGAACCTTCGCTGCACTCCCTCAATAGCAAGAATGTCCTTCCTCAGGTTAGGAGACCAAAACTGTACACAATACTCCAGGTGTGGCCTCACCAATGCCCTGTACAACTGTAGCAACACCTCCCTGCCCCTGTACTCAAATCCCCTTGCTATGAAGGCCAACATGCCATTTGCTTTCTTAACCGCCTGCTGCACCTGCATGCCAACCTTCAATGACTGATGTACCACGACACCCAGGTCTCTTTGCACCTCCCCTTTTCCTAATCTGTCACCATTCAGATAATAGTCTGTCTCTCTGTTTTTACCACCAAAGTGGATAACCTCACATTTATCCACATTATACTTCATCTGCCATGCATTTGCCCACTCACCTAACCTATCCAAGTCGCTCTGCAGCCTCACAGCATCCTCCTCGCAGCTCACACTGCCACCCAACTTAGTGTCATCCGCAAATTTGGAGATACTACATTTAATCCCCTCATCTAAATCATTAATGTACAGTGTAAACAGCTGGGGCCCCAGCACAGAACCTTGCGGTACCCCACTAGTCACTGCCTGCCATTCTGAAAAGTACCCATTTACTCCTACTCTTTGCTTCCTGTCTGACAACCAGTTCTCAATCCATGTCAGCACACTACCCCCAATCCCATGTGCTTAACTTTGCACATCAATCTCTTGTGTGGGACCTTGTCGAATGCCTTCTGAAAGTCCAAATATACCACATCAACTGGTTCTCCCTTGTCCACTCTACTGGAAACATCCTCAAAAAATTCCAGAAGATTTGTCAAGCATGATTTCCCTTTCACAAATCCATGCTGACTTGGACCTATCATGTCACCTCTTTCCAAATGCACTGCTATGACATCCTTAATAATTGATTCCATCATTTTACCCACTACCGATGTCAGGCTGACCGGTCTATAATTCCCTGTTTTCTCTCTCCCTCCTTTTTTAAAAAGTGGGGTTACATTGGCTACCCTCCACTCTATAGGAACTGATCCAGAATCAATGGAATGTTGGAAAATGACTGTCAATGCATCCACTATTTCCAAGGCCACCTCCTTAAGTACTCTGGGATGCAGTCCATCAGGCCCTGGGGTTTTATCGGCCTTCAATCCCATCAATTTCCCCAACACAATTTCCAGGCTAATAAGGATTTTCCTCAGTTCCTCCTCCTTACTAGACCCCCCGACCCCTTTTATAACCGGAAGGTTGTTTGTGTCCTCCTTCGTGAATACCGAACCAAAGTACTTGTTCAATTGGTCCGCCATTTCTTTGTTCGCCGTTATGACTTCCCCTGATTCTGACTGCAGGGGACCTACGTTTGTCTTTACTAACCTTTTTCTCTTTACATATCTATAGAAAGTTTTGCAATCCGTCTTAATGTTCCCTGCAAGCTTCTTCTCATACTCCATTTTCCCTGCCCTAATCAAACCCTTTGTCCTCCTCTGCTGAGTTCTAAATTTCTCCCAGTTTCCAGGTTCGCTGATTTTTCTGGCCAATTTGTATGCCACTTCCTTGGCTTTAATACTATCCCTGATTTCCCTTGATAGCCACGGTTGAGCCACCTTCCCTTTTTTATTTTTCTGCCAGACAGGAATGTACAATTGTTGTAGTTCATCCATGCGGTCTCTAAATGTCTGCCATTGCCCATCCACAGTCAACCCCTTAAGTATCATTCGCCAATCCATCCCAGCCAATTCACGCCTCATACCTTCAAAGTTAGCCTTCTTTAAGTTCTGGACCATGGTCTCTGAATTAACTGTTTCATTCTCCATCCTAATGCAGAATTCCACCATATTATGGTCACTCTTCCCCAAGGGGCCTCGCACAACGAGATTGCTAATTAATCCTCTCTCATTACACAACACCCAGTGTAAGATGGCCTCCCCCCTAGTTGGTTCCTCGACATATTGGTCTAAAAAACCATCCCTTATGCACTCCAGAAAATCCTCCTCCACCGTATTGCTTCCAGTTTGGTTAGCCCAATCTATGTGCATATTAAAGTCACCCATGATAACTGCTGCACCTTTATTGCATGCACCCCTAATTTCCTGTTTGATGCCCTCCCGAACATCACTACTACTGTTTGGAAGTCTGTACACAACTCCCACTAACGTTTTTTGCCCTTTGGTGTTCTGTAGCTCTACCCATATAGATTCCACATCATCCAAGCTAATGTCCTTCCTAACTATTGCCTTAATCTCCTCCTTAACCAGCAACGCTACCCCACCTCCTTTTCCTTTTATTCTATCCTTCCTGAATGTTGAATACCCCTGGATGTTGAGTTCCCAGCCCTGATCATCCTGGAGCCACGTCTCCGTAATCCCAATCACATCATATTTGTTAACATCTATTTGCACAGTTAATTCATCCACCTTATTGCGGATACTCCTTGCATTAAGACACAAAGCCTTTAGGCTTGTTTTTTTAACACCCTCTGTCCTTTTAGAATTTTGCTGTACAATGGTCCTTTTTGTTCTTTGCCTTGGGTTTCTCTGCCCTCCACTTTTCCTCATCTCCTTTCTGTCTTTTGCTTTTGCCTCCTTTTTGTTTCCCTCTATCTCCCTGCATTGGTTCCCATCCCCCTGCCATATTAGTTTAACTCCTCCCCAACAGCACTAGCAAACACTCCCCTGAGGACATTGGTTCCGATTCTGCCCAGGTGCAGACCGTCCGGATTGTACTGGTCCCACCTCCCCCAGAACCGGTTCCAATGCCCCAGGTAAAGGCAGAAAAAGAGACATCCAGGGCTCGTGCCTGAAACAGGCATTAGGCCCTATGCATATGTAAATAAGCGGGCCTCACGCCTGTTTGAGAACCCTTCACTAAATTGGTCAGCCCTGCTGGCGCTGGGTCGAGAAAAGGTGGTGTGCACACAACTGATCCAGAGCTCCTTCAACAGACTACTGAAGGTACGGATCTCTGGTATCAGGTGGGCAGGCCCGACCTATCAGAGTAAGGGTTCGCCATTCATACTTGTGAGTTCCGTATGTACGGAGCTGCAATAAGTATGAATGGGAATATCCCCCAAAACATATGAACACTGAAAATAAATTTTAAAAACACATTACATGTTTAAAATTAATTAAAATGCAATTTAATTAAATATTTTATACAAAAATTTACTTTTTTGCAACTTTTTAAATATGTTTTAGCTAAAAATAAACAGGGTTTCTAATATATAAATCAGTGAAAACATTTTACTTTTTTATTTTTTTTAACTCTTAGGCTGGTAAAAATAGGCCTTACGCCTGCTTTACCAGTGTAAGAATTTGAAGGACATTCGCTGGGCAAATAGCCCAACTCTCGGCCCGCGGAGGTCCTTTTCCTTCGCATGCATGCGATCTGTCAATAGATATTTTGCGTGCACTTCACATACCTAAACCCGGAACATGTGGGGACCCCAAGGGCTGCGCGCACTTCATACTCGCCTGTGGGGAACGCAATTTCAGGCCTCTTTGTGTCCTCCTCACAACTTGCTTTCCCACCTATCTTTGTATCGGTTATGTCCAGGATAAAGTAATGTGATTGGATACTTGTAGACATGAGTAAATGTGACCTTAGTCTCTTTATTCTAACTCCAGAGTGTTCGTACAGCATGGGAGGCCTGCTTATATACAGTGTTCCCAAGGGATGCTGGGATCCCTTGGGACTCCAACAGATATGCCCTCTGGTGGCGGTAGAATGCTGGTTACATAGGGTTGCATACATAACATCACTCCCTCCCAAAGTCAATAGTACACTTATTTACAGGGTGAGACGATCTGGGGCTTTTCGCTCCCTTGTCGATCGTCTCAGTACAAATGCAGGTGTGGGTGAGTTGGTTGGTTTTTCACTGGGCTACTGCGCAGCTGGCCTTGCCGGGCTGCTGGAGATGATGAGTTCAGCTTCGTGGTCAACCGTGATGTCGGTTGCCACTTGTGTGTGTGTCGGAGGGTCGAAGTTGGTGGTGTCCTCTTCAGGTTGCTCGTGGCTGTCTGTGAATCGCAGTTTGGTTTGGTCCAAATGCTTTCTGCAAGTTAGTCCATTTGCAAGTTTGACCTGAAACACCCTACTCCCTTCTTTGGTTAACCATGTCCATAGTTGAGTACAAATACAGGGTCATTGACTTCAGTATCGCGTGACAAATTTGTGTGATCATGGTGCATGCTTTGTTGATGCCGCCTGTCCTCAACGTGATCATGGAGATCAGGGTGGATGAGAGAGAGCCTTGTTTTGAGTGCCCTCTTCATGAGCAGCTCGGCTGGGGGAACCCCAGTGAGCGAGTGAGGTCTGGTGTGGTAGCTGAGCAGGACTCGGGACAGGCGGATCTGCAGGGAGCCTTGCTTGATGGTTTGGACTGCCCATTCTGCCTGGGCCGTTGGATGCGGGCTTGAACGAGGCAGATGTGACATGCTTGATCTCATTGTGGGTCATGAATTCCTTGAATTCAGTGCTGGTGAAGCACGGCCCATTGTCACTGACAAGGACATCAGGCAGGCCATGCGTGGCAAACATGGCTCCTAGGTTTTCGATGATGGCAGTAAACGTACTTACAGACATTATTACACACTCAATCCACTTTGAATAAGCATCCACAACAACCAAGACCATTTTGCCTAGAAACGGGTCAGCGAAGTCAACATGGATCCTAGACCACGATTTGTAGAGCCATGACCATAAACGTAGCAGTGCCTCCCTGGATGCATTGCTCAGTTGAGAGCAAGTGTTGCATTAGCGCATGCAAGACTCCAAATCTGAGTCGATGTCGGGCCACCACACATGGGATCTGGCTATAGCTTTCATCATTACTATGCCTGGGTGGGTGCTGTGTAGGTCGCGTATGTACATTACCCTGCCTTTCTTGGGCAAAACCATGCGATTGCCCCACAAAAGACAGTCCGCCTGTATGGTGTAGAGGGTGGTGTGTGGGGCCAGGTTCACCTATGACCTTCTGAGCGGTTTGAATTGCTCCCACTTCCTGGGTTCTAGACTTTGGATTTATTTGGGGGATGTGACAAAGTGCAAGAGACAACTGGTTTGGTGCAAAGAACTTCGATTTTATTAAGGACAAGAAAATACAATGTCAAGCTTGTAATCATTCAAATAAAGAACACTATATCACACATTCAAAGGGGTTACAGAAATAATACACCTCTCACCTCCCAATGCCTAACTCTGACTAGGTTAAACTCCAGGGCAAACAGGGACTATGCTCACCGATCCTTTACTGGTAGTTTGTGATTTCGGGGTTCACTGAATTCTGTAGGTTCTGCTTGCCATACCCCGAACGTCGTAGAAGACTTCTTACTGCGCAATCGTCAGTTGGGTGGTGTCCGCTGATGCGGTAGGGCGCGTTTTGGACTTATGGGGTAAGTACCCACTTTCTTTCGTTAGAAATAGGTTTCAAGGTTTCTTTAGGTAATGTTTTCACCTGTTGGTAATCAGGCCTAGATTGTAGAGTGGAAACTTTCGAATCTTCGGTTTCTCCTTGGAGGTGTTTTGTTTCGGAGTTGTTCGATCGCGGTGTTTTCAATGGTACCACGTTGGCTGTGGTCGGTTGCTGCGGCGATGGTGATGTTCTTCCTTCCTTTTCGATAGCAGGACAATGTGGCCCCGGTAGTGTCGTTGAGCCTGGAGAGGCTTGTTACAACTGTTGCAGTGGTCTCGCTCTCCTCCCTTCTTGATGCTCTCTGATGCTATGCACCCGATGCTCATATTCTTGTTTAAAACAAGGCCCCAGTTATTCTTTTGGAGCTGTTCTAATCTTCGCGCCAAATCAGCCCTGATTCTTTGTTTAATTTTTGGCGGGCTTGATATCTCTTTGTCATATTTTGGCGGAAGCATTAAATGTTAACCTGTCTCAGATGTGTCGATCTTCTGAATCTGTTTTTTGATGGAAAAATTAGAAACATAGAAACATAGAAAATAGGTGCAGGAGTAGGCCATTCGGCCTTTCTAGCCTGCACCGCCATTCAATGAGTTCATGGCTGAACATTTTGGTATTTGCAATGTCTTTGGTATTTGCAATGTCTGCCTAGGTTTTGGTTTTCCATGCGGGCTGGATGTGCCATTGTCATTATGCATGTGCTGGAATGGGTTTTCTGCTCACGGTGATGGCTGGCTATCTCTGGGTTGAATGTTGCTATGTTAATGTCTCCTGGGGAGAGGTGTTTTCGAGTTTACACAATTTCCCCAGACAATTTGTTTTAGCTTCAATACCCCAGACAGTTTCAATACTCAAACTGGTTTCTTTGAAGGATAGTTCTCCTTTAGCTCTTAGCCCTTCCCACACAGACCCAATCTGCCTTGTAAAATCCCAAATGCGATTAAATCTCGTAGTTTCTTCCATGTGCACTTTAGGATCTCAAACTTTCAGGTAGATAGTTCCAAATTAAATTTCCTTTCCAATGAGTCCAAACACTGGAGGGGTTTTCCCACGAATCTTGCAACTCTGCAGTCCCCCCTGTGACACTCTACATACTTGGGTGTCATGCTAGGTGAGCAAAATTCCTGATCTCCCGAGAGTCAACCTTCCCTGTACTTACCTAGCTAAAACTTAAACGTGCATCCCTCTTTGAAATGCAATGCAGTTTACTGGCAAATACAGTTATTTCAATTATGTTACAGCATAGAGGGGGTCCGACGCCCCTCCATTACCCATTTTACAGAAAATAAAGGTACAAAGTCAAACACATTTTTAAGTAACATTCTTACAACACTCGATCTCTGCATTTTTACAGCAGGTGAAAATTAAAACAAATCAAACATGGTAATATGGTGTTACCCCTCCCTGTGCGATCCCCAAGTTTGGCCAGGGAGCGTACAGCACCCTTTTGTGCCTGATCTGACGGTCTCTGCATTTCACTCGACAAGTGAGACACCAGTTAAAGAATAATCGCGAGTTGACAGACAAGCAAAACGTGGGAAGCTATTCTGATCCTGGCAGGAACTTCTATATTCCTGAAAATGTCCCACCAAGGTGGAATTGTGATCTCTAGAATCTTTCTCCCTATCTCAATTGTTTTCTGTTCCAGAGTGTAGAAATGTTTTTGTGAGATTACTACAGCTGCTAGCAGAACGGTAAGATGTTTGGGTAGAGGGGGAATTTCATAGCCAAATTTACAACGTAATCCTGCAGGTTGGTAATGTTTTCTCTCACAGTGAGGTGAACAGTGGAGGGTTCGGGAATGGGGACAATCCGTTCCTGAGCCACTTGAACTTCTGCCTCGGGTTTAAAGCAAAAACTGCTGTCACTGATCGGACATCAGAAGTGTCCATGCTGGTAGTGGGGCGCACTGGTGGTGACACAATATGTCCCACCCCCTATGTTTGCTACCTGTGGAGGAACATGGTCTTGCGCCATTACCTCCATGGTACAGTTGATAGGCTGTGCGCCAGCAGTTTTAAACCCGCACTGTGGTTTAGAATAGGCATTCAAGTGCTGGGGACACAGTATTATGTGTGCACCCCGGCTCCGGCACCCGGAGAGATCAGTACCTGTCACAGCGTGCTCCCACTTTATGACATACGGTGGGACCGCTATGAAACGAACGTGTGCACCTCCTTGAATGACTCCAACGTTCTCCACCCTATATACCGGTGCAGGTCGGGCTGTCCCACCCATGACTGGCATCCTTAGTACTATCCCCATGATGGTATGATTAGAACGCCCGCAATCCACTGGGGCAGGGTAGGCTTCAGAAACTAGGCGGAGCTGGCACGGGCTTAGTGAATTACTGTACAGCTGGAGGGCTGCGAGGTGCTTGTTACTGATCCAGGAGGGGACTAAACCTTGTTTTAAATCCTCCAGGTTGTTGCAGCCCTCGCCCCAAAAACATGCCCCATACAACACGCACACCTCATTCTGTGCAGCCTGGTCCGAAGCATTCCTATCCTCCTGTATGAGTGCATTCACTGTCTGTGCATGTTTTTCCAGCTCAGCCACAATCTCCTTTAAATGGACCGTCATAGCCTGGTCCTCGTGTCGCTCTGAGCCTACTACTGTGTTTTCTTCTTTCAGGATCTTTCTCAGTTGGTTCTTTAGACCATTTATCTGCGTTTGCAGTTCTATATCATCTAGGCTATTTATCACAGATAATTCTGTATTACATGCAGTAAAAATGTCATTCAAGGTTCCCCTCCTAGGTCTCCCCGTGCCCATGGTGTCCCTAGCGTATAGGGTGTATAGATCTGCTTTGTCTACATTGTCAACGTCTAACTCGTAAAATTTCTTGAACATTTCTCTAAGTAGGGCCTGGTATAGCTGTTCTGTTTCCTTCAGGCACCATGCAGGTAAGTGCACCTCGGTAAGGTTTAAAATAACTGAAGCTACTGTATAGTGTACCCCCTGGTATAACACCTTTTAGGTCGGTATCAATACTAATCCGTTCCCTGGTCCCTTGGTGGTGGTAGGACACCTTTCTATTATTGTTCGCACTGGTGGGGTCGTGGGCAGGGGTTTCTTAATGTGTGCTCTAAGTTCAGTGGCTTTAATTGGGAGTGGGGAGTGTGGGACCGCACACCCGTGTAGGCTGGAATCCCACCCCATCCCTTCCCCGTCATCTTGCCATTGTCTGGCGAAGGCGATTGATATGCCTGCGGGACAGATTTCCTCTGACTCCCACATGCAGATGTAAATTCCCTGTTCAGACTCCCACCACTTGTTCCAACTCACCTTCTCTCCTCCCCTTGTCCCCGTGATGGTACGGTACGTGTCATTACCGAGTCTTTCCCAGTCAGATTCCTGGTCTCCCGCATCCTTGCTCAGCTTCCTGAGCCACCACCATCTACCCAGGGGAATCTACCCTTTACAAGTCAAACACACACCTTTCCCCTCTGTAACACTGACCCGCGCAGCAACGACCCGTATCCTGGGGCATGGAACGGAAGCCTCCCCATAGGTAAACCCTTCCTGGCTGGAGTAGCGAGTGGAATTAGACCCCAGCCACCCTGACCACCTCCCTTCGTGGGCATAAATGGCGAGCTCTTCCACACCCGGTGTGCTACCCCCTGCAGTCACGATCAGTGCTCTCTCTCCCGAGCACCTATAAATGAGGGAATCTTCCACGTCCCTTGGCCGCCGCTGCTCATCCTTATCAAGGCGAGCAGGAACAGGACTCTTCTCATGTTGTTCTCCTTCCTGTAGGGGCACAGAAAACAGATTGTCCAACCCTGAGAAAAGCTCTCTGGCTTGACAAAAGGTGATCGAGTTCCAATTTGGGCTCATTTCTTCTCGGAAAACACAATTAAGTCTTTAATCAACTGGCTGTCTTTTTCCAGTTCCCATAGGAACTGATGTTGGTTTATCAACTTTTGACTCATCTTACTATTATCGTTCTTGTAGTGCCTTTTTTACTGCCTACAAGATGGGGTCTTTTCCTTTCCCCAAGAACTGTTACCGGTGCTTCCTTCAAATACTACTAGGCCTATGTCACTAATTTGGCACCGGCTGGCATCCGGAGCTCTTCCATTATATATCTATACAAATGCTTTTATCCTATTTTACTAGTTCCACTACTTCCATACGCGTGGTTTACTTTCAGTCGTGGTGACCCAAAAAAAAACCTTACACTCATAATCCTACGCTATGCTCGATTCTTATCATCCTAATTATGTACATCTGCCACCTGTCTCTGGGTGGCCAGGTTAACTCCTGTTCTTCTCCTTTCTTCTCTGGCCTCTGGGTTTCCAGCGGGGCCGGTAGCAGGTCGGCCTGTACCACAGGACCCGGAGTGGCCTGACCGGAGATGGGTCTGAGTCCCACACTATTGGGGGAACATCCCCTCCAGTGCTGCAGCACACATGGTTCATTTCATCACCTGAGGGTTCTACCTGGTCGAGGGCTGCAGGCTGAGGACTCCCAATTGGTGGCTGGTCCACCACTATCTCTTCTGGGGGTCCCGCGTCACCCAAGACTACCGGCTCGCAGGCTGGTCCCTTATCCTAGGTACCCCTTTGCGATTGGTCTCTCTCCCGGGGCTGAACCACTTAAATTGGGGTGCTGGTGATCACGGTATCATAGGCCGTGGCGTGCGGAGAGTCCTTCTCAGGGTTCTCACTACTGGGGGTGCATCTGAGTCCCAAATGACTGGGGGAATAGCTCCTACAGTAACACAGTCCACCGCCCCTCTGGGTGCAGTCTGTGGGTCTGCCACGTCCCCTGTGGGATCTCCACAGTCGGGGGCTGATGGCTGAGGGTCCCTGCCTTTGGTACGGTTCACCGTTTCAGGCTGTCCCTTGCGCTTAGCTGCTATTCCGGGGTTGAATAGTTTGCACTGATTTATGGGGAATCACTTTGTATGGCGGGGCATCTTCACGGCATAGACCATGGGGCTTGCCTTGTCGACAATGTGGTATGGTCCCATGTACAGTGCCTCAAAAACCCCTACTCGAGCGTAGTTCCTGACCGTGCCCTGGTCCCCTACCTTCCATTCATGGTGTTTGCGGGGTTCTAGCAGCATTTGGTTGCTCCAATGCTGTTTTCCCATGTTGTTAGCAGCCTGCCAGTGAATCTGTTCAGGGTGTTCAAACAGATTACTGACAAAACTGTTCCGGTTCGCTTCCCTAAGCTGACCTTCCGTGAGTACCAGGGTTAATACACGGGTAGGGGTTCGCGTGGCCCTGCCGGTCATAGAAACATAGAAACATAGAAAATAGGTGCAGGAGCAGGCCATTCAGCCCTTCTAGGCTGCACCGCCATTCAATGAGTTCATGGCTGAACATGAAACTTCAGTACCCCATTCCTGCTTTCTCGCCATACCCCTTGATCCCCCTAGTAGTAAGGACTTCATCTAACTCTCTTTTGAATATATTTAGTGAATTGGCCCCAACCACTTTCTGTGGCAGAGAATTCCACAGGTTCACCACTCTCTGGGTGAAGAAGTCTCTCCTCATCTCGGTCCTAAATGGCTTACCCCTTATCCTTAGACTGTGACCCCTGGTTCTGGACTTCCCCAACATTGGGAACATTCTTCCTGCATCTAAGCTGTCTAAACCCGTCAGAATTTTAAACGTTTCTATGAGGTCCCCTCTCATTCTTCTGAACTCCAGTGAATACAAGCCCAGTTGATCCAGTCTTTCTTGATAGGTCAGTCCCACCATCCCGGGAATCAGTCTGGTGAATCTTCGCTGCACTCCCTCAATAGCAAGAATGTCCTTCCTCAAGTTAGGAGACCAAAATTGGACACAATACTCCAGGCGTGGCCTCACCAAGGCCCTGTACAACTGTAGCAACACCTCCCTGCCCCTGTATTCAAATCCCCTCGCTATGAAGGCCAACATGCCATTTGCTTTCTTAACCGCCTGCTGTACCTGCATTCCAACCTTCAATGACTGATGTACTATGAAACCCAGGTCTCGTTGCACCTCCCCTTTTCCTAATCTGTCACCACTCAGATAATAGTCTGTCTCTCTGTTTTTACCACCAAAGTGGACAACCTCACACCTATCCACATTATACTTCATCTGCCATGCATTTGCCCACTCACCTAACCTATCCAAGTCACTCTGCAGCCTCATAGCATCCTCCTCGCAGCTCACACTGCCACCCAACTTAGTGTCATCCGCAAATTTGGAGATACTACATTTAATCCCCTCGTCTAAATCATTAATGTACAATGTAAACAGCTGGGGCCCCAGCACAGAACCTTGCGGTACCCCACTAGTCACTGCCTGCCATTCTGAAAAGTACCCATTTACTCCTACTCTTTGCTTCCTGTCTGACAACCAGTTCTCAATCCACGTCAGCACACTATCCCCAATCCCATGTGCTTTAACTTTGCACATTAATCTCTTGTGTGGGACCTTGTCGAAAGCCTTCTGAAAGTCCAAATATACCACATCAACTGGTTCTCCTTTGTCCACTTTACTGGAAACATCCTCAAAAAATTCCAGAAGATTTGTCAAGCATGATTTCCCCTTCACAAATCCATGCTGACTTGGACCTATCATGTCACCATTTTCCAAATGCGCTGCTATGACATCCTTAATAATTGATTCCATCATTTTACCCACTACTGAGGTCAGGCTGACCGGTCTATAATTCCCTGTTTTCTCTCTCCCTCCTTTTTTAAAAAGTGGGGTTACATTAGCTACCCTCCACTCGATAGGAACTGATCCAGAGTCAATGGAATGTTGGAAAATGACTGTCAATGCATCCGCTATTTCCAAGGCCACCTCCTTAAGTACTCTGGGATGCAGTCCATCAGGCCCTGTGGATTTATCGGCCTTCAATCCCATCAATTTCCCCAACACAATTTCCCAACTAATAAAGATTTCCCTCAGTTCCTCCTCCCTACTAGACCCTCTGACCCCTTTTATATCCGGAAGGTTGTTTGTGTCCTCCTTCGTGAATACTGAACCAAAGTACTTGTTCAATTGGTCTGCCATTTCTTTGTTCCCTGTTATGACTTTCCCTGATTCTGACTGCAGGGGACCTACGTTTGTCTTTACTAACCTTTTTCTCTTTACATACCTATAGAAACTTTTGCAATCCGCCTTAATGTTCCCTGCAAGATTCTTCTCGTACTCCATTTTCCCTGCCCTAATCAAACCCTTTGTCCTCCTCTGCTGAGTTCTAAATTTCTCCCAGTCCCCAGGTTCGCTGCTATTTCTGGCCAATTTGTATGCCACTTCCTTGGCTTTAATACTATCCTTGATTTCCCTAGATAGCCATGGTTGAGCCACTTTCCCTTTTTTATTTTTACGCCAGACAGGAATGTACAAATGTTGTAATTCATCCATGCGGTCTCTAAATGTCTGCCATTGCCCATCCACAGTCAACCCCTTAAGTATCATTCGCCAATCTATCCTAGCCAATTCACGCCTCATACCTTCAAAGTTACCCTTCTTTAAGTTCTGGACCATGGTCTCTGAATTAACTGTATCATTCTCCATCCTAATGCAGAATTACACCATATTATGGTCACTCTTCCCCAAGGAGCCTCGCACAATGAGATTGCTAATTAGTCCTCTCTCATTACACAACACCCAGTCTAAGATGGCCTCCCCCCTAGTTTGTTCCTCAACATATTGGTCTAGAAAACCATCCCTTATGCACTCCAGGAAATCCTCCTCCACCGTATTGCTTCCAGTTTGGCTAGCCCAATCTATGTGCATATTAAAGTCACCCATTATAACTGCTGCACCTTTATTGCATGCACCCCTAATTTCCTGTTTGATGCCCTCCCCAACATCACTACTACTGTTTGGAGGTCTGTACACAACTCCCACTAACGTTTTTTGCCCTTTGGTGTTCTGCAGCTCTACCCATATAGATTCCACATCATCCAAGCTAATGTCTTTCCTAACTATTGCATTAATCTCCTCTTTAACCAGCAATGCTACCCCACCTCCTTTTCCTTTTATTCTATCCTTCCTGAATGTTGAATACCCCTGAGTTCCCAGCCCTGATCATCCTGGAGCCACGTCTCCGTAATCCCAATCACATCATATTTGTTAACATCTATTTGCACAGTTAATTCATCCACCTTATTGCGGATACTCCTTGCATTAAGACACAAAGCCTTCAGGCTTGTTTTTTTAACACCCTTTGTCCTTTTAGAATTCTGCCGCACAGTGGCCCTTCCTGTTCCCCGCCCCGGGCCTCTCCGCCCCCCACCCCCCCCCATCTCCTCTCCGTCTCCTGCCTCTGCCTCTCTTTTGTCTCCCTCTGTCTCCCCCTGCCATATTAGTTTAACTCCTCACCAACAGCACTAGCAAACATTCCCCCTAGAACATTGGTTCCGGTCCTGCCCAGGTGCAGACCGTCCGGTTTGTACTGGTCCCACCTCCCCCAGAACCGGTTCCAATGCCCCAGGAATTTGAATCCCTCCCTGCTGCACCACTGCTCAAGCCACGTATTCATCTGCGCTATCCTGCGATTCCTACTCTGACTAGCACGTAGCACTGGTAGCAATCCCGAGATTACTACTTTTGAGGTCCTACTTTTTAATTTAGCTCCTAGCTCCTTAAATTCGTTTCGTAGGACCACATCCCTTTTTTTACCTATGTCGTTGGTACCAATGTGCACCACGACAACTGGCTGTTCTCCCTCCCATTTCAGAATGTCCTGCACCTGCTCCGAGACATCCTTGACCCTTGCACCAGGGAGGCAACATACCATCCTGGAGTCTCGGTTGCGGCCGCAGAAACGCCTGTCTATTCCCCTCACCATTGAATCCCCTATCACTATCGCACTCCCACTCTTTTTCTTGCCCTCCTGTGCAGCAGAGCCAGCCATGGTGCCATGAACTTGGCTGCTGCTGCCCTCCCCTGATGAGTCATCCCCCCCAACAGTACTCAAAACGATGTATCTGTTTTGCAGGGGGATGACCACAGGGGACCCCTGCACTACCTTCCTTGCACTGCTCTTCCTGCTGGTCTTCTATTCCCTATCTGGCTGTGGACCCTTCTCCTGCGGTAAGACCAACTCACTACACGTGATACTCACGTCATTCTCAGCATCGTGGATGCTCCAGAGTGAATCCACCCTCAGCTCCAATTCTGCAACGCGGACCGTCAGGAGCTCGAGGTGGATACACTTCTCACACACGTAGTCGTCAGGGACACCGGAAGTGTCCCTGCGTTCCCACATGGTACAGGAGGAGCATATCACGTGACCGAGCTCTCCTGCCATGCCTTAACCCTTAGATACCCTTAAATTGGTAATAACAATGTTACAGTTCACTTACTGATATAAAAAATAAAAAGAAAAGCTACTCACCAATCACCAGCCAATCACTTACCCCATTGGCTGTGACGTCACCTTTTGATTCCTTTCTACTTCTATTTTGCTTTCTCTCCCGCTGTAGCTGCACCGGTACGCCTTTATAGGCCGCTCCGACACTGCTCCCACCTCTCACCAACAGCCGCTGACTCTCGAGCTCCCGCTGGGCCTTTTATAGGCCGCTCCGACGCTGCTCCCGCCTCTCACCAACTGCCGCTGGTACTCGACCTCCCGCTGGGCCTTTTATAGGCCGCTCCAACGCTGCTCCTGCCTCTCCCCAACTGCCGCTGGTACTCGAGCTCCCGCTGGGCCTTTTATAGGCCGCTCCGACGCTGCTCCCGCCTCTCCCCAACTGCCGCTCGTACGGGGAGTACCCCGTGCTCTTTGACTGGCTGGCCCGGATCCCCATGAGGACCAGTGGTAGGACCTCTACCCACTTCTTCGGTGAGTCCCCTGTCTCCTTACGTAACCTTTCCTTTATAGTGCAGTTTAAATGCTACACAGGCCCAGATGATTGTGGGTTGTGGGCGACATGCCATTTCCCCTCGATGCCGAGCACTTTAAGGGTCTCCTGCATCACCTGCCTGGTGAAGTGACTCCCTTGGTCCGACTCAACATACTGGGGTAGTCCCCATCGGGAGAACACCTCCCTGACCAGGATCCTAGCTGTTCCCAGAGCAGTGGCTGTTCGGCATGGGAAGGCTTCCACCCATTTGGTGAACACATCCACCAACACTAGGCAGTACTTGTAACCTCCCTGGGCAGTGGGTAGGGGCCCGATATAATCGACCTGGATCGACTGCCAGGGTCCCTCTACCCTCCTGATATGTCCCATTGACACCTTCCTTTTCTGGGGGTCGGGGCTGTTGGCAGCGCACACCAGACAGCTGCCGCAGAACTCACGGACGTCTTCCCTGAGTCCCGGCCACCACTCTGCCTGTTCCACCCGTTGCGAAGTGGTCTCAGGTCCAAAGTGTCCTGCTCCTGGACTCTCGTGGGCCAGCTGGAGGAATTCTCTCCGGTGTTGTTGCGGTACTACCCATTGCTCCCCCCTGAACAGCATGCCTTCTTTAATGACAATCGCTGCGGTGCCGTACGGGCCGTCTATCTTTTCCCCTTTAGCTAGCGTGTTCAGGACAGTTTTGAGGATGGGGTCTTGGGTCTGAACCGTTTTTAGGTCCAGGGGCGATGCTACCCCTGCCCTCCCTGTTGTCCCAATCCTGCCCCTGACTGCTGCAATGGGGACTCCAGAGCTTGGCTGTGCGGGCACCTTGCTTGGCAGCTTGCCGGTTTCCCTCGCTACGGGGTTCAGTGATGGATTGTGCCTTCACTTTGTGTATATAGCCCTTCCCTTCCTCCCCACAGCTGTCATGATTTTTTTCAGTAAAGGCTTAATTGCCAGGGGTCTCCCGTCTGCAGATGTGTATCCGCGATGGGACCAGATAGCCAGGTACTCCATACATGAATTGCATGTGAACATACTGTCCGAGCAAATCATGTGTGTGGTAGGGAATTCTTCGGGATGTGGGACCACATACACCATCACAGCGTGCTGGGCGCTCATAGCATTGGGGAGTTTAATTGCAAGGGCAATGGCCTGCCTTTGGGTCATAAACTCCGCAGCCTGTGAATCGTTCGCCTGCAGATACCGTGCTTGAACCGTCCCATAGATCTCTCGGCCTGTGGGGTGTAACCCGGCCCGAAAGCCTATGTTAATTTCCCATACCCCTTCTGTGGAACACCGGTGGGCTGTCCCTGGGTAGATCATGCTGGCTGCGAGCCATGGCTCGCAGAGTCCCTTTACGCTTAGGTCCACCTGAGAGAGGAGCAGGGTCCAGTGAGTAATGCGGGCACTGCTCACCATCCCATCCTTGATTCTCCCATCCAGGAGCATTTAGGTGGGCGTATGGTGGGTAAGGAGTGTGATAGGGGACCCCCCTGTGAAGATCAGTGATCTTTTCACAGCCCAGTGAGTGGCTAGGAGGTGCTGCTCACAGTTGGAGTATCCCTTTTCACATCCATGAGTATCCTGGAGGAGTAGACCACTGGCCTCAGCCGGTCGTTCCGCTCCTGGAGCAGTACTGTGCTCAGACTCTCCCCGCTGGCTGCTACTTCCAGAGAAAACTCTTTACCCCCATTGATAGCCCCTAGGGCTGGCGCGGTCTGCTGGTCTTTCTTGAGTTGGATAAATGCTGCCTCGCAACCTGCAGCCCAATCCCACTCAACTCCCTTGTGTAGGAGTCAGAGCAGAGGGGCTGCGGTGGCTGCATAATCCTCAATGAAATCTCTGCAGTACCTGGTTAGCCCTAGAAAAGATCTTACTCCTGTCACTGTGTTGGGGGCTGGTAACTTCTGTACTGCTTCCCTTCTAGCTTTGTCAATGGCCCTTTCCCCAGCACGCACAGCCAGTCCCAGGAACTTTACTTCTTTCTGGCCGATCTGTGCCTCCTTGGGATTGACTTTAAATCCCTCTTCTTTCAGAAGCTCCAGCAGCTCAGCCAGCAGTGGGTCATGCTCCTCCCCCTCATCGGTGAACAGGAGCAGATCATCCACATACTGTACCAACTGCTGGGGTCAGCTGAAGCTCTTTAAACAGTTGGCCATACATTGGTGGAAAATGCTAGGGCTGTTGTGGAAGCCCTGAGTGAGACAGTTCCAAGTGTATTGCTGTCCTTTAAAGGTAAAAGCAAACTTGTACTGATCTTCTCTTCATAAAGGGATGGACCAAAACCCGTTGGAAATATCCAGCACCGTGAAGGTGGTCGCAGAGGCTGGAATACTTCCAATGAGGTCGGCGACGGCGGTAACCGTGGGTGTACAGGCGGGGATGTTACGGTTGAATACTTGATAGTCCACCATGGCTCTCCAGGAGTTGTCCGGTTTCTTAACCGGCCACAATGGAGAGTTCATATGGGTAGCTATCAGTCTCAATGCCCCTGTTTAACCAGCGAACCCAAGGCTGTTTTCATGTCTGCCTCTGCCTCCCTGGGAAACTTATACTGTTTCTATGGTCGGGTCATGGGGTCTCCATCTATGCTAACCTTGACCCCGTTTATCCTTCCACAGTCGTGTTTGTGAGTGACAAAAGTTGCAAGGTTTGCCCTCACATACTCTTGGTACTCCATCGGAGTGTTACTGACCAGTGATTCAAGGTCGTAACCCTCCTGTCATTTCATGGTGCACACTGTCCCTTTTCCCTGTTTTTCTGGGATAACCACCACCTCACTCTCCTGTCCTGTACATACTGCCCCCCGCAAAGACAGTGGTTTCTTAAATCCACTAGGATCCCATGGCCTAGAATGAAGTCAGCCCCCAGGATCACCCTCCCTTCCTGTTCCCACTTCATCAGGATACAAGTCCACTTGGTGTGGAGTGTTCCCAAACGAATAGAGAGCAGAACGGAGAATGAGCCAGCCTGCTCAGCGCCTGTGAAAACCACCAAGCTGTAGCAGACCCCGCTAGACAGAGATGAGGCGGAGAGGTTAGCTGCATAGACGAAAGTGCTTGATGCACTGGTATCCAGCAGTTAAGTCCCTTTCACCTTTTCCACTTCCAACTGAACGGTCGGTCTCCCCCACGCATCGTACTCGAGGGAACACAGGTGAACAGGCTGCGCCTGTCCTAGTCACTGTTCTGGCTGGGATGGGGCAGATGGGATTTCGGTACCGGTGGCGGTGGCTACCCTCCCAGGGCCATCTAGCATTGTTCGAAGCGCAGGCAGGAATGTATCAAACGTGTGGGGAGGGACTGGCATCAGAGAGCATCAAGAAGGGAGGAGAGAGAGACCACCGCAGCAGTTGTAACAAGCCTCTACTCAAAGGGTAAGGCGAGTGCTTTCCTCCCGCAATATCTTTTCATTATTCCTAACCTCGGCAACCTGACACTAAAAGTAGTCCTGGCTGTTCTTGAGCCTCTCCATTAGCTGCGCCTTTCCATGCTTCAGCTTGCGGAGTTCTCCCCATAGCCTTTCTCCTGCCATAGCCCTTTCATGTGATGTTTCTGCACATTCCCATAGTTCTGCCTGCAGTGACTCGATGGTTTTGTCTAGGAGTTGGACCTGTCGCTGTAGACAGACCAACCAAATTGCCTTTTCTACCAAATCTTTATGGTCCTTGCTTGCTGTCCACTGGGCCGCAGCGTCTCCCGGATGCTCAACGTGCAATAGACCAAGTATCCATTCTTTAGTGACATTCACTTTCTTGTACACATAGGAGGAAATCCTCTCTTCAATCTTGGTTCTTTCTTCCAAAACAGCACTCTCTGCATCACATCCCTTATACCAAAGTCCTGCCGCGGTCGCCATTCTGTAGAGGGTGGTGTGTGGGGTCAGTTTCACCTCTGGCCTTCTGAGCGGTTTGAATCGCTCCCACTCCCTGGGTTCTAGACTTTGGATTTACTTGGGGGATGTGACAAAGTGCAAGAGACAACTGGTGCAAAGAACTTTGATTTTATTAAGAATATGAAAATACAATGTCACACTTATAATTACATTAATAAAGAACAGTACATCACACATTCAAAGGGGTTGCAGAAATAATACACCTCCCACCTCCCAATGCCTAACTCTGACTAGGTTAAACTCTAGGGCAAACAGGGACTATGCTCACCGATCCTTTACTGGTAGTTGGCGGTGGTTCGCGATTTCGGGGTTCGCTGAATTCTGTAGGTTCTGCTTGCCATACCCCGAACATTGTAGAAGACTTCTTACTGCACAATCTTCAGTTGGGTGGTGTCCGCTGATGCGGCAGGGCACGTTTTGGACTTATGGGGTAAGTACCCACTTTCTTTCGTTAGAAATAGGTTTCAAAGTCTCTTTAGGTAATGTTTTCACCTGTCGGTAGTCAGGCCTAGATTGTAGAGTGGAAACTTTCGAATCTTCGGTTTCTTCTTGGAGGAGTTTTGTTTCGGAGTTGTTCGATCGCGGTGTTTTCAATGGTACCACGTTGGCTGTGGTCGGTTGCTGCGGCGATGGTGATGTTCTTCCTTCCTTTTCGATAGCAGGACAATGTAGCCGCAGTAGTGTCGTTGAGGGTGGAGAGGCTTGTTACGACTGCTGCGGTGGTCTCTCTCTCCTCCCTTCTTGATGCTCTCTGATGCTATATATCCGATGATCATATTCTTGGTTAAAACAGGGCCCCAGTTATACTTTTGGAGCTGTTCTAATCTTCGCGCCAAATCAGCCCTGATTCGTTGTTTAATTTTTGGCGGGCTTGATATCTCTTTGTCATAGTTTGGCGGGCTCATTAAATGTTAACCTATCTCGGATGTGTTGATCTTCTGAATCTGTTTCTTGATGGAAAAATTAGCTTTGGTATTTGAAACGTCTGCCTAGGTTTTGGTTTTCCACGCGGGCTGGATGTGCCATTGTCTTTATGCATGTGCTGGAATGGGTTTTCTTCTCACAGTGATGGCTGGCTATCTCTGGGTTGATTGTTGCTATGTTAATGTCTCCTGGAGAGAAGGGTTTTCGAGTTTACACAGTTCCCCAGACAATTTGTTTTAGCTTCAATACCCTAGACAGTTTCAATACTCAAACTGATTTCTTTGAAGGATAGTTCCTTTAGTTCTTCGCCCTTCCCACACAGACCCAATCTGCCTTGTAAAATCCAAAATTCGATTAAAACTCGTAGTTTCTTCCATGTGCACTTTAGGACCTCAAACTTTCTGGTAGATCGTTCCAAATTAAATTTCCTTTCCAATGTGTCCAAACACTGGGGGGGGTTGCCCACGAATTTTGCAACTCTACAATGGACATTTCATCTTTGCGCCGCTGGAATGGCTTGATCTCTTCATGCATCTCCACTGGGACACTGGAGCAGCTCCCATGGAGGACACAGTTTTTTTACAAGGGACAGTAAAGGATCCTGGCTGGTCCAGGTCCTGACCTGGCGGGCCATAACGGGTGACTTTTGATTTTCAAATGCATCCATCACCAAGAGCAAGCCTGCAGGCTGTGCCATTTCCACCCCGGTGGTGGGCAATGGAAGCCAACTGAGGGCGTCAGCGCAGACCTCTGTGCCTGGCCTGTGGCGAATTACATAGTTATATGCAGACAGCGTGAGCGTCCATCTTTGGATGTGGGCAGAGGCATTGGTATTGATACCTTTGCTCTCTGAGAATAGCGATATGAGCAGCTTATGGTCAGTTTCTAACTCAAACTTAAGCCCAAACAGATACTGATGCATTTTTTTTACCCCATAAATGCATGCCAGAGCTTCTTTTTCAATCATGCTATAGACTCTCTCGGCCTTGGACAAGCTATTGGACGCATAAACGACCGATTGCAATGTCTCCGATTTGTTTGCTTGTTGTAACACACACCGACCCCGTAAGAAGACGCATCGCAAGCTAACACTAAACATAGAAACATAGAAACATAGAAAATAGGTACAGGAGTAGGCCATTCAGCCCTTCTAGCCTGCACCGCCATTCAATGAGTTCATGGCTGAACATGCAACTTCAGTACCCCATTCCTGCTTTCTCACCATACCCCTTGATTCTCCTAGTAGTAAGGACTTCATCTAACTCTCTTTTGAATATATTTAGTGAATTGGCCTCAACAACTTTCTGTGGTAGAGAATTCCACAGGTTCACCACTCTCTGGGTGAAGAAATTCCTCCTCATCTCGGTCCTAAATGGCTTACCCCTTATCCTTAGACTGTGACCCCTGGTTCTGCACTTCCCCAACATTGGGAACATTCTTCCTGCATCTAACCTGTCTAACCCCGTCAGAATTTTAAACGTTTCTATGAGGTCCCCTCTCATTCTTCTGAACTCCAGTGAATACAAGCCCAGTTAATCCAGTCTTTCTTGATAGGTCAGTCCCGCCATAGAAACATAGAAACATAGAAAATAGGTGCAGGAGCAGGCCATTCAGCCCTTCTAGCCTGCACCGCCATTCAATGAGTTCATGGCTGAACATGAAACTTCAGTACCCACTTCCTGCTTTCACGCCATACCCCTTGATCCCCCGAGTAGTAAGGACTTCATTTAACTCCCTTTTGAATATATTTAGTGAATTGGCCTCAACTACTTCCTGTGGTAGAGAATTCCACAGGTTCACCACTCTCTGGGTGAAGAAGTTTCTCCTTATCTCGGTCCTAAATGGCTTACCCCTTATCCTTAGACTGTGACCCCTGGTTCTGGACTTCCCCAACATTGGGAACATTCTTCCTGCATCCAACCTGTCCAAACCCGTCAGAATTTTAAATGTTTCTATGAGGTCCCCTCTCACTCTTCTGAACTCCAGTGAATACAAGCCCAGTTGATCCAGTCTTTCTTGATAGGTCAGTCCCACCATCCCGGGAATCAGTCTGGTGAATCTTCGCTGCACTCCCTCAATAGCAAGAATGTCCTTCCTCAAGTTAGGAGACCAAAACTGTACACAATACTCCAGGTGTGGCCTCACCAAGGCCCTGTACAACTGTAGCAACACCTCCCTGCCCCTGTACTCAAATCCCCTCGCTATGAAGGCCAAAATGCCATTTGCTTTCTTAACCGCCTGCTGTACCTGCATGCCAACCTTCAATGACTGATGTACCATGACACCCAGGTCTCGTTGCACATTCCCTTTTCCTAATCTGTCACCATTCAGATAATAGTCTGTCTCTCTGTTTTTACCACCAAAGTGGATAACCTCACATTTATCCACATTATACTTCATCTGCCACGCATTTGCCCACTCACCTAACCTATCCAAGTCACTCTGTAGCCTCATAGCATCCTCCTCGCAGCTCACACTGCCACCCAACTTAGTGTCATCCGCAAATTTGGAGATACTACATTTAATCCCCTCGTCTAAATCATTAATGTACAATGTAAACAGCTGGGGCCCCAGCACAGAACCTTGCGGTACCCCACTAGTCACTGCCTGCCATTCCGAAAAGTACCCATTTACTCCTACTCTTTGCTTCCTGTCTGACAACCAGTTCTCAATCCACGTCAGCACACTACCCCCAATCCCATGTGCTTTAACTTTGCACATTAATCTCCTGTGTGGGACCTTGTCGAAAGCCTTCTGAAAGTCCAAATATACCACATCAACTGGTACTCCTTTGTCCACTTTATTGGAAACATCCTCAAAAAATTCCAGAAGATTTGTCAAGCATGATCTCCCTTTCACAAATCCATGCTGACTTGGACCTATCATGTCACCATTTTCCAAATGCGCTGCTATGACATCCTTAATAATTGATTCCATCATTTTACCCACTACTGAGGTCAGGCTGACCGGTCTATAATTCCCTGCTTTCTCTCTCCCTCCTTTTTTAAAAAGTGGGGTTACATTGGCTACCCTCCACTCGATAGGAACTGATCCAGAGTCAATAGAATGTTGGAAAATGACTGTCAATGCATCCGCTATTTCCAAGGCCACCTCCTTAAGTACTCTGGGATGCAGTCCATCAGGCCCTGGGGATTTATCGGCCTTCAATCCCATTAATTTCCCCAACACAATTTCCCGACTAATAAAGATTTCCCTCAGTTCCTCCTCCTTAATAGACCCTCTGACCACTTTTATATCCGGAAGGTTGTTTGTGTCCTCCTTAGTGAATACTGAACCAAAGTACTTGTTCAATTGGTCTGCCATTTCTTTGTTCCCCGTTATGACTTCCCCTGATTCTGACTGCAGGGGACCTACGTTTGTCTTTACTAACCTTTTTCTCTTTACATACCTATAGAAACTTTTGCAATCCGCCTTAATGTTCCCTGCAAGCTTCTTCTCGTACTCCATTTTCCCTGCCCTAATCAAACCCTTTGTCCTCCTCTGCTGAGTTCTAAATTTCTCCCAGTCAATAAACATTTACAAGGATCATACAGGACAAGTAGTTTGTTGGAACATTATTTCGGGCTTTCTCAAAAGCTGTCTCTTGTGATTTCCCCCATACCCAATCATCTCCCTTGCATAGCAACACGTGTAGAGGTTCTAGCAAGGTGCTTAACCCGGGTAGGGAATTACCAAAATAATTGAGGAATCCCAGGAATGACCGCAGCTCCGTCATGTTCTGTGGTCTCAGCGCATTCTTGATGGCCTCCGTCTTGGCATCGATGGGTCTGATGCCGTCTGCCGTGATTCTTCTCCCTAAAAACTCGACCTCTGGTGCCAGGAAAACACACTTCGAGTGTTTCAACCTGAGTCGAACATGATCTAGCCGACTTAGAACCTCTTCCAGGTTCTGCAAGTGTTCGATGGTGTCCCGACATGTGACCAGTATATTGTCCTGGAAAACCACGGTGCGCGGAACCGACTTTAGCAGACTCTCCATGTTCCTTTGAAAAATAACAGCGGCCGATCGAATCCCAAACAATGAACAGACCTTTGTGCGTGTTGATGCAAGTGAAGCCTTTCAAAGATTCCGCCAGCTCCTGCATCATGTAGGCCGAGGTCAGGTCCAACTTGGTGAACATCTTTCTTCCTATCAGCGTCGCAAATAGGTTGTCTGCCTTGGGTAGCGGGTACTGGTCCTGCAGCAAAAAACGGTTAATTGTTACTTTATAGTCCCCGCAAATTCTGACCGTTCCATCGCCCTTGAGAACCAGAACAATCGGACTGGCCCACTCGTTGAACTCCACCGGCGCGATGATGCCCTCTCATTGCAGGCTGTCCAACTCGATCTCCACTTTCTCTCGCATCATATATGGCACCGCCCGTGCCTTGTGGTGGATGGGTCGTGTACCGGGAATCAAGTGGATTTGTACCTTTGCCCCCGAGAAACTTCCGGCTCAAACAATGACGGAAACTTGCTCAGAACCTGGGCACATGAGGCGTCGTCGACGGATGAGAGCGCTCGGATGTCGTCTCAGTTCCAGCAGATTTTTCCAAGCCAGCTTCTGCCGAACAGTGTGGGACCATCTCCTGATATTATCCATAGTGGCAATTCGTGCACTGCTCCATCATAGGAGACTTTTACTGCTGCGCTGCCAATAACAGGAATCAGCTCTTTAGTGTAAGTTCTCAGCTTGGTGTGAATGGGGCTCAGCTTGGGCATGTGTGCCTTGTTGCACCACAGCCTATCGAAGGCCTTTTTGCTCATGATGGACTGACTCGCATCCGTGACCAATTCCATGGATACTGGAATTCCGTTCAGTTCAACTTTTAACATGATTGGTGGACATTTCGTGGTGAAGATGTGTAACTCGTACACTTCTGTTTCCTCGGTTTGAGTCTCTAGTTCAGTTTGGTCCACCATGGATTGGTCTTCCTCTGCAACGTGGTGGTTTGCAGGGTTTGCAACTCGTCTGTGCATTCGCTGGAGGTGTCCCATTGTTCCACAGCCTTTGCACGCATAGTGGTTGAAGTGGCATTGATGGGTTCGATGATCACCTCCGCAGCGCCAACAAGGTGTTAACTGCCTCACATTAACGCTTGATGGCGGACTCTGAGTCATCTGAGCTCATGCAGCTGCAGGTGTGTATGTTCTGCCATATGCATTGCTGCCTGAAAACAACGTTACTTTGGGTACAGTACTTGCCGAAACATCTTTATGCTGCGAAATTTGTTTGTGTTGTCGCTGGTGGACATAAATGTCTGGGCTATCGTTATGGCTTTGCTCAAGTTCGGTGTTTCAACAGTCAATAGTTTGCGAAGGATAACCTCATGGCCAATGCCAAGCACAAAAAAATCTCGTAGCATTTGCTTCAGGAATCCATCAAATTCGCAATGTCCTGCAAGGCGTCTTAGTTCGGCAATGTAGCTCACCACTTCCTGGCCTTCAGACCATTGATATGTGTAAAATCGATACCTTGCCATCAAAATGGTCTCCTTCGGATTTGGGTGCTCCCCGACCAGCATACACAGTTCTTCGTACAATTAGGTTGTTGGTTTCAATGGAGTAGGAAAATTCTTCATGAGGCTATAGGTTGTTGTCCCGCAGACTGTGAGGAGGATCGCCCTTCGTTTGGCAGTGTTCACACTCCCTTCCAGCTCGTTGGCCACGAAGTATTGGTCGAGTCACTCCATGAAGGCCTCCCAATCATCCCCTTCTGAGAATTTCTCCAGGATACCAACAGTTCTCTGCATTTTCGCATGATGGTTCGTTATCTTGTCGCCAGTTGTTATGTCCAGGATAAAGTAATGTGATTGAGTACTGTAAACGTGAGTAAGTGTGACCTTAGTCTCTTTATTCTAACTCCAGAGTGTTCGTACAGCATGGGAGGCCTGCTTATATACAGTGCTCCCAAGGGATGCTGGGATCCCTTGGGACTCCAACAGATACGCCCTCTGGTGGCAGTAGCATGCTGGTTACATAGGGTTGCATACATAACAGTATCGTCAGCAAATTTGGCTACAATACACTCGGTCCCTTCATCCAAGTCATTAATATAGATTGTGAATAGTTGATCCCTGTGGCACCCCACTAATTACCTATTTAGCCCAACTCTCTGTTTTCTGTTCGATAGCCAATCCTCTATCCATGCTAACATATTAGCCACAACAATATGAGCACTTGGGGCCCGAATTTCCCCCCGCCCGGAATGAGGCGCACGCACCGTATTTGAGCGTCCGGTACCGCTGATATGGATGAGGTTGTATTAAGATAGAAATTCACCTTTTTCGGGCCCGATACAGGAATTACAGCCTCTGTCACAGGTGGGACAGACAGTGGATGAAGGAAGGGATGAGTGGGGAGTCTGGTTTGCCGCACGCACCTTCCGCTGCCTGCGCTTGCTCTCTGCATGCTCTCGGCGATGAGACTTGAGGTGCTCAGCGCCCTCCCAGATGTTCTTCCTCCACTTAGGGTGGTCTTTGGCCAGGAATTATAAGGCCGCTGCAATTATATGGTTCTGCTAAAGCTGCACTTTTGTAAACAAACCATTTCAAAATATGTCTATATGTAATTTACTCAAATTGCAAATTCTATCTCTGTTGTTTTTTAAAGGGTTCTTTCATGATTGTCTTTTTTTTTTAATTAATGGAGCCCCAAACCACCTGAGTTTAAGGGTGCAGTTAAGCTACAAGTGTAGCATCCATACAAACCGATTCCGCGTCACAACAACACGGAATGTGCAGTGTAAATCTAGACTGAATCTGACTCTGGAGCAAAGTGCAGTGAAACATCCTGGAGCAAGCGGTCTCACACCACTTCAATTTGACACCGCAGGTGACATAACTTCAGAGTAGTGTCAAACTGGCTTAACAAAGTGCTCCGTGTTCCGCTGGATCTCCTCAGTGCTTTAAAAACCTTCCTAGTCTCAATTTAAAATATTTATAGAGCAATGGGATATGGGGAATATTTATTGTACAGAGATCAGTATATGCATGTGTGTATCCAGACCTGCACAGACTCTCTTCTGGGCAAGGCAGTTAGAGTTGGAGCAAGGTCATGTAAACCCAGTTCTGCCTGATAGGAATCCAAACTCTGGCTAAAAAGCCTAAGACTTACTTAATATTTCCCAACAGAGAACAACGGGAAATCAGCAATAAGTCATCCTGGGTGATTCACGCACTTCCTAGCAGCTAGCTAGAGAATGTCAACATGTGAACAATGCAGAACAGAAACTTTCCTAAATCTGCCTTCCCCATCCTTATTGTATGAAAGTGTACAGAGCTCTTGATGCAGGATTCATCTACTTTCTTGAAGTCAGAAGGTTATGGGTTCAAGTCCCACATCAGAGACTTGAGCACAAAATCTAGGCTGACATTTGAATGCAATACGGAGTGAGTGCTGCATTGTCGGCAGTGCCGTCTTTTGGATGAGAGTTCTGCCCTCACAGGTGGAACAACAGATCCCATGTGATTATTCGAAGAAGAGCAGGGGAATCCTCTCCGGTGTCCTGGCCATTATTTATCCCTCAACCAATATCACTAAAAAAATGATTACCTGGTCATTTATTTAATTGCCGTTCGTGGGACTTAGTTGTGCGTCAATTGACTGTTGTGCTTCCTACATTTCGACAGTGGCCGAACTTCAAATGTACTTCATTGGCTGTGAATTACTTTGGGATGTCCTGAGGTTGTGAAGGGCGCTATATAAATGCAAGTTCTTTCTTTCTTCCTTGGTCTTGCAAAGGAGATACATGACCGAGTTAACCTTGTCTTGCTTGAAGCGTGAACATTCAATGACTTTCACTGCGGAGATGAAGCCTCATGCTGTAGTATGACAACCATTAATTGGATCCTGGAAAGATTTTCTGTCAAATTTCCATTGAATAATTTTGGTGTTTTAATGAATACTGAAGGGTCAACGGCTAATAATTGGATAATGTGCAGGATAAAGTTTACCTGAATGAGCAATGTAAGTTGGTAATCAGTAACATCCAAATCTGATAAAGTCACAAAATAACCTTTAAATAATTCTAAGGTTACAAATTGATGTGTTTTTTGTGAGTTATTTTTAACCAGAGAGCAAGTAAAGATTAACAGCCTCAGTTGATCATTCTGAATAATGAAGAGCCTTCGAATTGTCATCCATTGATCTTCAGTATTAAACTGTAGTAGTTTTGGTTTCACTGATTTTTCCCCTTTTGATCAAAATCAATAAATGTTGTTCACCAATAACCTGTCTGAATGTGTAGAGATTTACAAGATTTGGTGTCGAGTGATTTCACAATTTTCTATGGCAGCTACTGATTTGTTAAAAGCAGAGAAATAGAAACATGTTTCTGCTGCATCATTGTAATAAATACACAAAAAATCCACACAGCAATGGCAGTTGGATACTGTGCGCATCAACTTTTCATTTAAATTGAATTTGCAAAGAGCTTGCATCTTTATTAGGGCACTGATTAGATTGCACGGTGCTTATAGGGGAAGTAGACTGGTGCACTAGGTTATTAATATGGCTGTTAGAAGCAGTTTACTGTTCAGACACTGCCCAGTGTACAGGGGCAGCAGGGGCCAGCCCAAACTGCGATATGTGTGCGCGCTAGGTCCACGCTGTAGAGCTGGTCTCCAGTCGTCCTGGTTAATCATTGCCACTGGACCTAGCCCTGTCTAGTCCATGTGGTGGATGGTGCGTAATGGCCACCACACGTTAAAAAAATCCACGCACAGGCATCTTCCATCCTTCAAGATGTAGTTCGGGACCTGGAATATTAGTTCCTTCATTGAAACACCTGTGAACTCATCCCTTTTTGGCGTGGAAGCAAGTCATCCTCATTTCGAGGGACTGCCTATGATGATAACTGTTCCGAGTCAAAGCTATTTGTTTAGTTTTGATTCTCCAAGGAGTTGATAGGCCAAGTTTTGTGGGGAAGAGTAAGGGAAACAGTTCTGGCTTAATATTGGTCCTGTGAGCAGAATTGCAGTCCTAGCCTGGCTTTTGGATTGATTGTAACTATTGGTTTATTTTTTGCCTTGCAGGGTCAGGTCTTCGACTGAATGAGCCACCAGGGGTTTGGGGTCTTGCCTTAGATATAATATAGTGTAGCGTATTCTGGCAAATAACATTATGAGGGCACTTGACAAGGTGGATGCAGAGAGGATGTTTCCACTGATGGGGGAGACTAGAACTAGAGGGCATGATCCTAGAATAAGAGGCCGCCCATTTAAAACAGAGATGAGGAGAAATCTCTTCTCTCAGAGGGTTGTAAATCTGTGGAATTTGCTACCTCAGAGAGCTGTGGAAGCTGGGACAGTGAATAAATTTAAGACAGAAATAGACAGTTTCTTGAACGATAAGGGGATAAGGGATTATGGGGAGCGGGCAGGGAAGTGGAGCTGAGTCCATGATCAGATCAGCCATGATCTTATTGAATAGCGGAGCAGGCTCGAGGGGCCGTATGGCCTACTCCTGTTCCTATTTCTTATGTTCTTATGTTCTTTCATCTTTTAATATACAGAGCTCCATCTAGTGGACTACTGCTCTACCTAGTGGACAACTGTGATAATGCAACTAATGCTGTATATAATAAAAAGGTCAAGTCACCTGACAAGTTCCTGAGTTGAAGCCATCTTGTAGTCTGAGTGTGTGGTGATGTCGTAGAGAATATACCACATTGGCGATGTAGGATCAGATTTTTGGATACCCTAGCTGAAATTTTTGTTGGTGGATGTTCCAGCCAACTAACAGAGAGACTTGGTGAGGTTCTTTGTTTTGCAACACAGCTAAAAATCCAAGGTAAATTACAAGCACACTTGGCTGAACTGAAGGTTCCAAATGGCTGCACCTATGGGAATAATAGGGCGCTTGGGTGTATTTCAACATGACTGAAAGACATTCGGAGCATATGCGGAGTGGCTAGAAAGGTTTTCTACTGCAAATAGTATCATCGAACTCTCCGATGATGAAAACCGTAACCGGGAGGTGTGAGAAAAAAACAGGCTATTTACCTGACTGAAGCAGGCTCCAAGTGTTTGAAACCCTGAAAATGTGCTTGTTCCTGTCTAGACAAAGGACATATCACTGTCGCAGATTCTAACTAAGTTAGAACAACACTATAGTCCTGAGCCCCTGGAAATTGCTGAAACTTATCGTTTTGGAATGCGAGATTATTTAATTGACAAAAGTATCAGTGAGTACATTGTAGCTTTAAAAAAGCTATCTAGTCACTGTCATTTCGGAAACTTTCAGGACCCAGCATTGCGTGACCGCTTTGTTTGTGGGATGAGAAATGAAGCAATCAGAAGAAAGTTGTTGACAACTCCTAACTTGACTTTTGATTTAGCTTGTTAGGCTATGTGAATGAACATGACCAACCAATATTCCCGAGAATTTCGTAGCATTTCTAGTTGTCAGCCAACCGAGGTGAATCGCCTGCAGGTTAAAAGTAAAAGGCAGTTGGGCCCCAAGGCCTCAGCAACTGGCAATGGTAACAGAGCATTGAAGTCATGCTGTTGGTGTCTGGGACAACAAAGTTGGCCATATGTGAAGGCAGAGTGTTTCTACTGCAAGAAAACTAGGCATCTTGTGAAGGCATGCCAACGGAAGAGTAAATCAACTTTCAAGGCTATAAGTCGAAATCCCCAGAGACTACATAGCATGGAAGAAAAGCACATCATCAGGAGCATGAGGATATCTAACAAAGATTCAGAATATACCATCATCCAAGTAGATATTGCAGGAACCAGGATACCCAACATTGGTATTGTCACTGGCGCATCCATGAGCGCAGTACCGGAATCACTATATCTCAACAAATTGAGTGATTTTCCACTGGAGAATTCAAAGATAGAGCTGCGAGGCTACTCAGGAGAACAATCCCTGTAGTAGGACGTATCATCGTACCAGTGAAATACAAGGATCAATTTCAGAGCTTGCTTCTCTTAGTCATGGCAGGAGACAAGCCTACCTTACTAGGAAGAAATTGGTTGGGATCACTGAAGCTGGATTGGAATGAGATTTTTCATGTTGAAAAGAGATTTACATCAAAGAATGATGTCATCAAGAAGTGTCCGAAGGTGTTCAGTGAAACAGGCAGTCTGATCCAAGGCTTCAAAGCGTGTGTCAGGGTACAGAAGGATACTAGACCAGTTTACTGCAAGCCACGTCCCGTACCATAAACACTCAAGGAGAGAGTTGAGCAAGAACTCAAAAGACTAGAAACTGAGAACATTATCTCTAAGATAGATCGATGTAATTGGGCTATACCCATTGTTGGTGTACCTAAGTCAGATGCTACGGTAAGGTTGTGTGGTGATTATAAAGCAACTGTAAACCAGGTTCTAGAGGGTAATCTCCCCATTACATTGCCAAATGTAGAAGAGTTGTTCACAATGCTAACAGGATCTTCTCAAAGTGAGATCTCACAAATGCCTACTTATAACAAAACTAGATGAGGGGCTAGAACCTCCACTTTTTTTGCATGCTTAACGCCCATTTTACCGCTGAAATGACGCAAACCCCCCCCCCATATTGCCTATTTTGGAACAAAATGGAAACTGGTGGGCATTTTTTGGAAACTTATTACCGAGCGTTACTTTCCCCATGTGCTTAACACCAGGAAAAAATATTACCGCCTGCCCACTTTTTTGGGGTGGAACCAGCAGAATGGGCAAATTCAACGCCCATAATATCGGCCAGCGTGACTTTCCGCACGGAAGTAACGCCGTGATTCAATATTAATGCCTAGCGACTGTTTTTTGTCGTAAAGAGCATATTTATCCAAACTTGCAGCCATGGAAATCGCAATCGTCAATTTCACCACCTCGCACATATATCACCCACAATATCGCTCGCTCAAAAAAACACCCACAAAAAGTGGAACTAACCGGGACGAATCACAGCGTGATGGATGCCATGTTGTAGATCACATGTCACGTCCTTTAAAAGGCTGCTGTGCTTCAACCTCAGCGGAGTTCGAATGTACTCTGCAGGTCATTGGAGTTGATGTGAACATCTCTAAAAACATCTTGACCACACTGTGACCAATTGGAATTGAAGAGGTGTGTTCGTCGCGACATTCCTTGTTTGTGAGCAATCGGTGAAAAACAGAGAGGGTCTGTCCTTTCTCACCCTCTCTTGGTGACCAAATACATGCAGCAGACTCGACATCGCCGAAGGAACGCTCCACTGCATTATGTGCCCAATGTACAAAGTGACAGATAGATGAGGAGGACCAGACATTACACCCCCCCGCAAATACAAGGAGAAACATTCTTACCCGACACCACCTGCCTTCAGAGACTGTGCTTCCACAAAGAGGTTATCACTGAGATATGCCAGCTGGTAAGGACAGATCTGCAGCCTGCCAGCACCATCAGAACTGCACTGTCCGTCAAGGCTAAAGTCACCGCGGCACTGCCGTTCTATGCCTCGGGTTCTTTTCAGGCCACAGCTAGCGACATTTGCAGACTTTCTCAGCATGCCACACATCGCTGCATTAGACAGGTTACTGAAACCCTGTATGCATGCAGGAGGGACTTGATCAGCTTCCCTATGACCAGGGAGGCACAGAGTGAGAGGGCTCTAGGATTCTCCAGAATTGTAAACTTCCTCAAGGTGCAGGGAGCAGTAGACTGTATGCATATCGCGATGTAGGCACCGTTTCAGGATGCTGAGGTTTTCAGGAACAGCAAGGGATTCCACTCCCTTAATGTCCAGCTGGTTGTCGGCCACCAATGAATTATACTGGCAGTGAATGCTCAATTTCCAGGCAGCATCCATGATGCTTACATCCTGCGTGAGAGCACTGTATCTGATTTGTTTAACAATGAGCCACAAGATCAATGCTGGATTCTTGGGGACAAAGGATATGGCCTCGCCACCTGGCTGATGACCCCAATGTGTGACACCCACACCGAGGCTGAGAGACGATACAACGAGAGCCACAGAGCAACTCGCAATATCGTGGAGAAAACCATTGGAGTGCTGAAGCAGCGCTTTAGATGCCTGGACCACTCAGGAGGCGAGCTCCAATACCACCCTGAGCAGGTAGCTCAATTCGTGGTGGTGTGCTCCATGCTACACAACTTGGCTATCAGGAGGGGACAAGAATTGCCTGATGAGTCTGACAGTCCACCTCACCAGAGAGAGGAAGAGGAGGACGAGGAGGTGGACGCTGACATCAGGCCAGACAATCAGGCTGATGCTGAAGCCATGCCCCCGCCCCCCTGTAGATTGCCTGAAAGGGCCCATGGTGGCATGATAGCTGCAAGAGCCACTTTAGGAGCTCATCAATGATCACTTTGCCTGAAAGAACGTTGGTGTTATTTACAAGGCTGTCACACTGCTGGTTGTGCAGGTCATACATCAATGGTGGGCATCACCTTGGTGACAGTTAAAGTTTAAGTTGATTGAAGTTAAATGTGATTATAACCTTTGATGTTAAGGAATCACCAGCATGTAATGGTGCAGCTATCTGAGTCAATGTGCAACAAGGTTTTGTTAAATAAAAAACATTTAAACTGAACATTAGTCTGAAATCATCAGTATTTCTGTACAAACCAACACTTCCCCCCCCACCCCCTCCATTGCCATGACATTGCTAAGGACGGCCACACTTTACGACAGAAGGTCATAAAAATTTAACACTGCCGCCCATTTGATATCACTCGCGGTAACGCCCATTTTCAAAAATGTAAACTATGTTTTGAGAATGGGCGAGAAGCCAGCGATCTGAAAACCCTTTTTTAATGCCCATGCCAGAAATAACGCCCATTTTTCGACAATAATCACAAAAGTGGAGGTCGAGCCTGAAAAGTCCAAGCCATGCTTGACTATAAATACTTATCTAGTCCTATATCAATTTAATAAGCTACCATTTGTAATGTCTTCCACCCCCGCCATATTCCAAATGGTGATGAACCAGATTTTGCAAGGCATTGAAGGGGTAGTATGTTATTTAGATGGCATACTAATTACTGCACCAAACATATTGAATGAAGTGCTCAAATGGCTGGAGCAGCGCAGAGTATGAGTGACTATTCGCAAGTGTGAGTTATTTCAAACTCAGTGGAGTACTTAGGGCACAGAGTAGACAAAGATGGTTTACATCCAAACAAGGGAAAGCTGGATGCAATTAGAAATTCACTCACTCCCAAGAATGTCACTGAACTACGATCATTTTGGGGTGTTTTGAACTATTATAGGAAGTTCCTACCAAATTTGGCTACAGTGTTACATCCACTGAATGAGCTGTTGAAAAACAGGTTCATTGGAAATAGTCAGAAGAATGCGATACAGAATTCAAGGAGTGTAAAAGCCAGTTGGTAGAGAGCACCACATTAATTTGCTATGACGTATCTAAGGAGACCAAGCTAGCATGTGATTCCTCTCAGTATTGCGGCAGTGATCTCTCATGTACTACATAGTGGGGAAGAGAAACCAATTGCTTTTGCTTCGCGCACTCTCAGTGCCAGTGAGCGCAATTATGCTCAAATCGAATGGGAAGCTTTGGCATTAATTTTTGGGGTCAAGAAGTTCCACAAGTACTTGTATGGTTGTACGTTTACCATCATTACAGATCATAAGCCCCTGACAGCCATCCTCCATCCAAAGTTCCCGTTTCTAAAATTAGCTGTACCCCGAATGCAGAGATGGGCTTTGATTCTTTCAGCATATATATATGACATGGAGTACTGATGATCAGCTGATCACAGTAATACTGATGCTATGTCGAAGATTGCCATCACCATCACAAGTTACACCCAATAAGGAAGAAGTGTTCTGTAATTCATACATTAATGAACTGCCACTCACAACTGAAGAGATTGGTAGAGCAATCAAACGTGACCCAGTTATGTCAAAGGTGTATAAATACATTGCAAATGGCTGGCCAAACCAGGTATCTGAGAAAGATATTGATCCATACTTCATTCGTAGGAATGAATTATCAGTGGATAAAGATTGTATCATGTGGGGTGCAAGAGTGGTTATAACAAAAAAATTCAGGTCCAAATTATTAGGACCATCACCTGGGAATGTGCTTGACCAAGAGTTTTGCACACAGTTAATTATAGAGTGTCGGAACATTGTGAAGCATTCCAGGAGGAGATCCGGAAGACCAAACATATGCCCTCACCAATACCTTATATAGCTGTAGCAAGACTTCCCTGCTTTTGTACTCCATCCCCTTTGCAATAAAGGCCAAGATACCATTGGTCTTCTTGATCCTTTTGTGTTTCATACACAAGTATCCCCAGGTCCCGCTGTACTGCAGGACTTTGCAATCTTTCTTCATTTAAATAATGTCTTGCTCTTTGATATTTTTCTGCCAAAGTGCATGACCTCACACCTTCCAACATTATACGCCATCTGCCAAATTTTTGCCCACTCACTTAGCTTGTCTATGTCCTTTTGCAGATTTTTTGTGTCCTCCTCACACATTGCTTTTCCTCCCATCTTTGCATCATCAGCAAACTTGGCTACGTTACACTCAGTCCCTTCTTCAAAGTCGTTAATATAGATTGTAAATAGTTGGTGTCCCAGCACTGATCCCTGTGGCACCCCACTAGTTACTAGTTGCCAACCAGAGAATGAACCATTTATCCCAACTCTCTGTTTTCTGTTAGTTAGCCAATCCTCTTTCCATGCTAATATATTACCCCCAACCCCGTGACCTTTTATCTTATGCAGTACCTTTTATGTGGCACCTTGTCAAATGCCTTCTGGAAGTCCAAATACACCACATCCACTGATTCCCCTTTATCCACCCTGTGCGTTACATCCACAAAGAACTCCAGAAAATTTGTCCAACATGACTTCCCTTCATAAATCCATGCTGACTCTGCCTGACCGAATTTTGCTTTTCCAAATGTTCTGCTACTGCTTCTTTAATAATGGACTCCAACATTTTCCCAGCCACAGCTGTTAGGCTAACTGGTCTATAGTTTCCTGCTTTTTGTCTGCCTCCTTTTTTAAATAGGGACGGTACATTTGCAGTTTTCCAATCTGCTGGGACATCCCCAGAATCTAAGGAATGTTGGTAAATTACAAGCAATGCACCCACAATCCCTGCCGTTACTTCTCTTAAAACCCTAGGATGCAAGCCATCAGGTCCAGGGAATTTATCTGCCTTTAGTCCCATTATCTTACTGGGTACCATGTCCTTAGTGATTGTGATTGTGTTAAGTTCCTCCTCCCCTATAGCCCTTAGACTATCCAATGTCGGAATATTGTTAGTGGTCTCTACCGTAAAGACTGATACAAAATATTTGTTCATAGTTTCTGCCATCTCCATGTTCCCCACTACTAATTCCCCGGTCTTGTCGTCTAAGGGACCAACATTTACTTTAGCCACCCTTTTCCTTTTTATATACCTATAGAAACTCTTGCTATCTGTTTTTATATTTTGCGCTAGTTTACTTTCATAGTCTATCTGTGATATCTTTACAGAGCACAGCACACATACAGTCTCTTAACATGGAGGCTGCTCTGTCCGGAAGCTACCGGAAGCTGTCTGTCTGTATATAATAACTCTACAGTTGCAGTACACAATACGTCCACATCCACCATATGGATCTACAAGCATTACAAGCTTACAGCACTTACAGACATCACACTTCTCCCTCCTTAATGAAAAAAACCATCATAATAAACATCATAAATAACTTCATTTTTATACATATTTACAAATTTAACTTTACCACTTGTTTTCTGTTTCGAAGAGGATACCTTTGCTCTCGAACAGAACGTTCCAAACATGGTGTTGATTTCACACTCATTTGAGGCTCATCCTGAGGAACATTTTCCTCCATGGAATTTCCTTGATTTTCATTTGCACTCCCTCTAACTTCAGGCTCTTTGTTTTCCTGACTCGGACTCAGACTTTCATTCTGATTCTCTCCTGGATTTGTTTCCAGTACATTGGATTTAAGATTTGCTATTGGTATATCAAAACTATCTGATGAGTCAGAAATAATTGAATCATTCCCACCTTCAACTCCTTCCATGTCGGTAGGTAAAATATGATCAATATGGACAAAGCTAACCTGTCCATTATCAAACATCTTTTCCAAATCTGTGCGAGGACCACATATCTTCACCACTCTTCCGGGTAACCACTTTAACCAGTTATGGTGATGGTTCTTCACTCACCTTCTGGTTTAATTTCACTCTTCTCTCTTTTAGTCTCTCTTTATCATGATTCTCTTTTTGTCTAATTTGTGTCTCTTCTACAGACTGTGCCAAATATGGCTTTAACAATGAGAATCTGGTTCGTGGCTGTCGTTTGAGAAACAACTCCACTGGCGTTCTACCAGTAGTTGTATGAGGAGTATTTTGATATGTAATCAAAAAATTAGCCAATTTGTGATCCAATGACAACTGTCGTTTTCTTAGATTTGGATCTAACATTTGTTTTATGAGGGCACGTTTGACAATTTGTACAGTGCACTCTGCTGCACCATTTGAAGCAGGGTGGTATGGTGGAACCTTGGTATGTTTCACACTATTTTTGCTTGTGAATTGTGCAAATTCTTCTGAACGAAATTGTGGTCCATTATCAGAAACAATTTCTTCAGGGAGGCCAAATGCAGAAAATAATTTCTGTAAAATGTCCAATGTTTTATTGTTGTTATTTTCCACATTGGAAACACCTCAACCCACTTTGAATGGCTATCAATTACAATGAACAATTGTTGTCCATCTAACTCAGCAAAATCAATAGGTAGCCTTTGCCACACCCTGGGTGGCCATTTCCATGGCTGTAATGGTACTGGTGGTGGTTGCTTGCTTACCGATTGACATGTCGTACACTGACTCACGATGTACTCTATATCTTTATCAAGACCTGGCCACCATAAATAACTGCGTGAAAAACCTCTTGGTCAAGCACATTCCCAGGTGCTGGTCATGGAGGTCTCCTAATAATTTGGACCTGAATTTATTTGGTATAACCACTCTTGCACCCTACATGATACAATCTTTATCAACTGATAATTCATTCCTATGAATGAAGAATAGATGTGTATCTTTGTCTGTTACCTGGTTTGGCCATCCAGTTGCAATATACTCATACACCTTTGACATCACAGGGTCACGTTTGGTTGCTCTACCAATCTCTTCAGCTGTGACTGGTAGTTCATCAATGTATAAAAAATAAAACAGTTCTTCCCTATTGGGTGTGCCCTGTGATGGGGAAGGCAATCTAGACATTGCATCAGCATTACTGTGATCAGCTGATCGTCTGTATTCAATATCATATGTATATGCTGACAAAATCAAAGCCCATCTCTGCATTCGGGCTGCAGCTAATTTGGAACTGGGGACTTTGGATGGAGGATTGCTGTTCGGGGCTTATGGTCCGTAACAATGGCAAACTTACGACCATTCAAGTATTTGTGAAACTTCTTGACCCCAAAAATTAATGCCAAAGCTTCCCTTTCAATTTGCGCATAATTTCTCTCACTGACACTGAGAGTGCGTAAAGCAAAAGCAATTGGTCTCTCCTCCCCACTACTTAATACATAAGAGATTACTGCCCCAACTCCATACGGAGAGACATCACATGCTAGTTTAATCTCCTTAGATATGTCATAGTGAACTAACATGGTGTTCTCTACCAATTTGTTTTTACACTCCTTGAATGCTGGATCGCATTCTTTTGACCACTTCCACTGAACCTGTTTTTTCAAAAGTTCATTCAGTGGATGTAATACTGTAATCAAATTTGGTAGGAACTTCCCATAATAATTCAAAAGACCCAAGAATGAATGAAGTTCAGTGACATTCCTGGGAGTCGGTGTATTTCTAATTGCATCCAATTTTTCCTTGGTCAGATGTAAACCATCTTTGTCTACTCTGTACCCTAAGTACTCCACTGAGTTTTTAAATAACTCACACTTACGAGCAGACACTCATACTCTGTGCTTCTCTAGCCTTTTGAGGACTTCATTCAATATTTTATTATGAATTTGCCTATTTGGTGCTGAAATTAGTATGTCATCCAAATAACATACTACCCCTTCAATATCTTGCAAAATCTGGTTCATCACCCCTTGGAATATGGCAGGGGCAGAAGACACTCCAAACAGTAGCCTATTAAATTGATAAAGGCCTAGATGAATGTTTATAGTCAAACATGACTTGGACTCCTCATCTAGTTCAAGCTGTAAGTAGGCATTCGTAAGATCCAGTTTTGAGAAGATCTGACCACCTGTTAGTGTTGTGAACAAATCTTCTATATTCAGCAATGTATTTGGGACATTACCCTCTAGAACCTGGTTTACGGTTACCTTATAATCACAGAAACTTCCAAAGTCTTCTGTCGGCTGGCTGAATTCTTCACCAACAAAAATTAAGCTTTAAACATCCGAAAAATCTCCATCCTCAGTCGCCAACTGTGATATCTTTACAGAGCACAGCACACACACAGCTTCTTAACTTGGAGGCTGCTCTGTCCGGAAGTTCTGGAAGCTGCCTGTCTGTTTATTATAACTCTGCAGCTACAGTACACAATACGTCCACATCCACAGTATGGAGCTACAAGCATTACAAGCTTACAGCACTTACAGACATCACATTATCTTCCCTTTCTTAATCATTTTTTTAGGCGTTCTTTGTTGGCTTTTAAAAGCTTCCCAGTCTTCTGTCCTCCCACTAGTTTTGGCCACTTTGTATGCCCTAGTTTTTAATTGGATACCGTCCTTTATTTCTTTAGTTAGCCACGGGTGGCTATCTTTTATCTTACGTCCTTTCCTCCTCACAGGAATATATTTTTCTTGAGAGTTGTGAAATATCTCCTTAAATGTACACCACTGTTCATCAACCGTCCTACATTTTAATCTATTTTCCCAGTCCACTTTACCCAACTCTGTCCTCGTACCTTCATAGTCTCCTTTATTTAAGCTTAGTACGCTGGTTAGAGACTTTCTCACCCTCCATCTGAATTTGAAATTCAATCATGCTATGATCACTCATTCTGAGGGGATCCTTTACTAGGATCCTGACTCAGTACACAGGACCAGATCTAAGATAGCCTGTCCCCTGGTTGGTCCCATTATATACTGTTCAAGGAACCCGTCCCTTACGCACTCTATGAACTTCTCCTCAAGGCTACCCTGATCATTTGATTTGTCCAATCAATATGGAGGTTAAAATCTCCCATGATTATTGCTGTTCCCTTTTTACAAGCCTACACTATCTCCTGGTTTATGCTCTGACCAACAGAGTTGCTACTGTTCGGGGGACTATAGATTACGCCCACCAGTGACTTTTTCCCCTTATTGTTCCTTATCTCCACCCAAAATGTTTCAACACCCTTATCATTTCAGCCAATATCATTTCTTACTATTTCAGTGATTCCAACCTTTATCAATAGAGCTACCCCACCTCCTTTTCCTTTCTGTCTGTCCTTCCGGATTGTCAAGTACCCCTGAATATTTAATTCCCAGTCCTGGTCACCTTGCAACCACGTCTCTGTAATGGCTATCAGATCATACCCATTTGTCTCAATTTGTGCTGTTAACTCATCTATTTTGTTACAGTGATGCAGCAGAGCGCATAATACAAATTGTAAAACATGCCCTCATCAAGCAAATGTTGGATCCAAATCCAAAGAAATGGCAGTTGTCATTAAACCACAAATTGTCTAATTTTCAAATTACTTATCATAATACTCCTCATACAACTACGGGTAGAACACCAGCAGAGTTGTTTTTCAACCGACAGCTACGAACCAAGTTCTCATTGTTAAAGCCAAACTTGGCACAGTCTGTAGAGAGAAACAATTAGGACGGAAAGAGAATCATGATAGAGGTAGAATACGAGAGCGAAGTGTGAAATTAAATCTGAGTCCAAGTCAGGCAGACAAACAGTTTGAAATTGTAGAGAGTTCAAATGTAGATCAAGAGCATCCCTTGGAGGAAAATCTTCCTCAGGATCAGCCTAGAATAAGTCTAAGTTTGACACCATGTTTGGGACATTCTGTTCAAGAGCGAAGGTATCCTCTTTGAAACAGGAAACAAGTGATTAAGTTTAATTTGTAAATATGGCAAATAAGTCCATATTTTTTTATGTATAACCATGCAAGTTATGTATGATGGCTATTTTGTTATAATTGCTTCTTCATTAAGGAGTGGGAAATGTAATATATTGCTCCATCTAGTGGACTACTGCTCCACCTAGTTGACTAGTGTGGTAATGCAACTAATGCTGCATATAATAAAAAGGTCAGACCACCTGACAATTTCCTGAGTTGAAGCCATTTTGCAGTCTGAGTGTGTTGTGATGTCGTAGAGAATATATCACACATCTCAGTGCTTTTTAAAATAAAACTTGTAGGAATCCACTCTGCTTTAAAACCCAAACATTTAAGAAACTTAAGAAATAGGAGCAGGAGTAAGCCCTATGGCCCATCGAGCCTGCTCCGCCATTCAATAAGATCATGGCTGATCATCGACCGCAACTCCACTTTCCTGCCCAAACTCCATATCCCTCGATTCCCCTAAACTTCAAAAACCTATCTATCTCAGCCTTGAATACATTCAGAGGCTCAGCATCCACAGCCCTCTGGGGGCAGAGAATTCCAAAGATTCATAATCCTCTGAGTGAAGAAATTTCTCCTCATCTCTGTCTTAAAAGGCCTTCCCCTTATCCTGAGACAGTGACCCCTAGTTCTAGCCAGACACTCCAGCCAGAGGAAACAACCTCAGCATCTACTGTGTCAATCCCCTTCAGAATTTTGTATATTTCAATGAGATCGCCTCTCATTCTTCTAAACCCCATTCTACACAACCTCTCATCATAAGACAGTCCTTACATCCACAGGCATCAATCTAGTGAACCTTTGTTGCACCGCCACCAAAGCAAGTATGTCCTTCCTTAGATAAGGAGACCAAAACTGTGCACAGTACATAAGAACATAAGAAATGGGAGCAGGAATAGGCCATACGGCCCCTCGAGCCTGCTCCGCCATTTAATACGATCATGGCTGATCTGATCATGGACTCAGCTCCACTTCCCTGCCCGCTCCCCATAACCCCTTAATCCCTTATCGATTAAGAAACTGTCTATCTGTCTTAAATTTATTCAACGTCCCAGCTTTCACAGCTCTCTGAGGCAGCGAATTCCACAGATTTACAATCCTCTGAGAGAAGTAATTCCTCCTCATCTCAGTTTTAAATGGGTGGCCCCTTATTCTAAGATTATGCCCCCTAGTTCTGGTCTCCCCTATCAGTGGAAACATCCTCTCTGCAACCACCTTGTCAAGCCCCCTCATAATCTTATATGTTTCGATAAGATCACCTCTCATTCTTCTGAATTCCAATGAGTGGAGGCCCAACCTTCTCAACCTTTCCTCATAAGTCAAACCCCTCATCCCGGAATCAACCTAGTGAACCTTCTCTGAACTGCCTCCAAAGCAAGTATATCCTTTCTTAAATATGGAAACCAAAGCTGCACGCAGTATTCCAGGTGTGGCCTCGCCAATACCCTGTATAACTGTAGCAAGACTTCCCTGCTTTTATATTCTATCCCCTTTGCAATAAAGGCCAAGATTCCATAGGCCTTCCTGATCACTTGCTGTACCTGCATACTATCCTTTTGTGTTTCATGCACCAAGCCCTGTACAATTGTAGCAAAATGTCCTTTCTCTTATACTCCAATCCCCTTCCAATAAAGGACAACATACTATTTGCCTTCTTTATTGCTTGCTGTACCTGCATGCTAGCTTTCTATGTTTCTTGCACAAGGATACCCAAATCTCTCTGAACACCAACATTTAAAAGTTTCTCACCATTTAAAAAAGATTATTTTTTTATTCTTTCTACCAAAGTGAATAACCTCACATTTCCCTACATTATACTCCATCTGCCATCTTATTGCCCACTCACTTAGTCTATCTATATGCCTTTGCAGACGCTTCGTGTTCTCCTCACAGCTTACTGTCCCACCTAGTGTTGTATCATCAGAAAACTTGAATGCACTATACTCAGTCCCTTCATTTAGGTCATAGAGATTGTAAATAGCTGAGACCCCAGTACTGATCCTTGCGATACCCCACTAGTTACAGCCTGCCAACCTGAAAAAGATCTGTTTATCCCTACTCTCTGTATTCTGTCCATTAACCAATCCTCTATCCATGCTAATACATTAGCTCCAACCCCTTGAGCCCTAATCTTGTGTAATAATCTTTTATGTGGCACCTTATCGAATGCCTTTTGAAAATCCAAATATACTACATTCACGCTCCCCTTTATCTACCCTGCTAGTTACATCCTCAAAAACCCTAATAAATTTGTCAAACATGATTTCCCTTTCATAAAACCATGTTGACTCTGCCTAATTATGTTATCTAAGTGCCCTCATACCACTTCCTTAACAATGAATTCCAGCATTTTCCCGATGACTGATGTCAGGCTAACTGGCCTGTAGTTCCCTGTTTTCTCTCTCCCTCCTTTCTTGAATAGCAGTGTTACATTTGCTACCTTCCAATCTGCTGGGATCATTCTAGAATCTAAGGAATTTTGAAAGATCAAAAACAATGCATCCACTATCTCTGCACCCACCTCTTTTAGAACCCTAGGATTTAGGCCGTCAGGTCCAGGGGAATTGTTGGCTTTTAGTCCCATTAGTTTCTCTAGTACTTTTTCTCCTGTTATATTAATTACATTAGGTTCCTCACCCTCATTAGACCCTTGGTTCCCCATTATTTTAGGTACGCTTTTTGCGTCTTCTACTGTGAAGACAGATACAAAATATTTGTTTAACGTGTCTGTCATTTCCTTATTCCCCATAATACTTCCTCCTGCCTCAGTCTCTAAGGGACCAATGTTTACTTTTGCTACTCTCTTCCTTTTTACATACTTGTAGAAGCTCTTACAATCGTTTTTTGTATTTCTTGCTAGTTTTCTCTCATAGTCTATTTTTTCCCTTTTTATCAATTTTTTGGTCACCCTTTTCTGGTTTCTGAAACTCTCCCAATCTTCAGGCTTACTACTATGCTTTGCAATATTATAAGCTTCTGCTTTCAATCTAATCCTATCCTTAACTTCTTTAGTTAGCCATGGATGGATCACTTTTGTAAATGTAACTCTTTTCCAAATCCTATCAGTAGAAAAATGGGCAAAAACTCCCAAAAGTACAGGAGCTAGCAAAGAGGGTTGTATTAGTAAAAGTAAAAGTAATTAAATATAGGAATCAATATTAGGCCAATATGTGGATAGTGGGGGAAGACATGGAGGGGTTTGAGGTACGTTGATTAAAGCCTGTCTGTGGAAATTTAGTGCTTTCAGACCCAGGAGAGTTCTGAGCAATGTAAGTTACCACCATTCAAATGTATTCCCCAACACAATCCTATTCATGGCAATGCATTAAGTCTGGATTTGATAAATCTCTTGATGAACACGTGTGCAATTGAACTTTTTCTGCAAAGCATGACAGTCGTGATACATTTACTAAAACAGTATTATTCACACAAGAATTTCTGGCCTCGCATAAATAGTCACATTTTTATTTAGTTTAGAGAAAATAAAATATTGATAAGTAGATGTCTCAAAGATATATGTTTCTGCATGTTAAGTATCAGAATTTTAAGAAATTGGAGAGGTTCATGAGTATGTTTATGCAGTTGTACTAAAGAGAAATTATTCAAGTGTATGAAGGTAAATCTAATGTGCTCTCTCATGAAAAACAAATAAACAGAAAGGATGGAGGCCTATTAATTTCAAACACAAATCAATGTGGTGGAAAAATTAAAATACCTTGTAGGTCAATGTTGGCATAAAACCAATTGTTTCTGGATAATAGGCAGGCGAGTAACTAGAACGAGTTGTTTTTTAGATTCAACTACCATTTGCAACTAATGCATACACAAAGGTTTCCCTTTGCTTTCTTCAGAAGGTGCTTTGTGACACTCAAAATCAAATTGCCTCAGGATGAAATGGAAAACTGGCTGGAGGTTACATTTTACAATCCTAACATTGCTTGAGTGTGTAAGTCAGCCAAGAGTAGCGTTGCCAGATTCATAGTGGCAACCACAGACTGGGCCCTCCAGTTCAACTGGAGTAATTTGGTGTTGCTGTTGTACACTAAATATATTGCTGCACTGAAAACATTACCTTCAAATCATGAGGGATTGTGTTCCCAGATACAAGCAAAGTTGAAGGTTTTTTTCCCCAAAATGGAACGGAAAAATTAGATGGCAAATTAAAGTGCAACAATCTTGGTGACTCTCTGGAGGCAGATGACTGAAGAGTGGTTACCTGCTGAGCCTCTTGATTGTGGAATGGTGTGTGACTCCAGGAAAACCAAAAAGAGGGAAAGATAGGGGATGGTGTTATATATGCAGACTATAGATATACTCGCTGTATAGTCACTGTATAGTTGCATAAGATGGAGACTTGTTACCTGATGTACTATCAATAAGGTTCACACTGTGTACATACTATGCTGGCACCACTACAGGGTGCAACTGGTGGAGACCGGGGTTTCCTGCCCCTGTGGCAGGAGGCTGTCCACCAGAGGGCACTGTGGTGGGAGAACTGAGGATCACCTTTTTAGGTGTGTAGGGCCCATGTATAAAAGGCTGCCCACTATGCTTGTGCCTCACTCTGGAGTTATGAATAAAGGACCAAGGTCACTACAGTTTGAGTACAACACATTGCCTCATGGAGTCATTCATGTGCATTACAGACATAGCAGATGGGAAGAGAAAGGGAGATTTGTAAAATAACAGAGAAGGAATTCATTTGATGGCTTCGTGGATAAATGCATCATGTAATGCAGCACTTAGTCATAGCAACCAGGAACACCCCAAATCCGGCCTCCGGTGTGCGTCAAATTAGCCAATCACTTTTAAAATGACAACAAGGCACTAATAAGCATTCCAAAGCTAAGGAAATAAATCATTGTCCAGGGATGATATTCCTGACTGCTATCCAGCAATCCAGCTGGAAATGTTTGTGTGTGGATGCTGGATGAGGAGAGTGTTTGGCTCGGTAGACCTATTGAAACAAACAGCGCGCGCAAAGAATGAGCACTAGGGTGAAGTAGCAGGAGCCATCAATGTACGTGGAACTGTATCACACTCCCAATCTTCATCTTCAGGATAGCAGGGTAGAGCAAGGAAATCCAAGGGAAAACTTAATTATTAAAAAGAAGTAAAGTACCTAGGGGTAGCGCTTCCACTTGTCTCCGCCAATAATACCAGCGCAAGACAGGTGGAATGGCCTGAACCAGTGCAAACATCTGGGAATTTAAAACCTAAGTGAGTTACGCCCAAAACCACTTACGATCCTGTTTTCTATGACCTTTTACACTGGTTCAAGATTCAATTCACTTGGGCAAGCCCCGCCCACAAAATTGGCCATAACCCCAGGACAAAATTGCAAGATTCCACCGATTGCGTTGGTTCAAGAAGGCTCTTCAAATCGCACTCATTTTCTTAGATGCACTAGTAGGCGCCTTTTAAAAGGTTTTTCATATCAAAAAATATGTAATTTACTAAGAAACAGAACATTGTACAGCAATTAAACTACTAAATGTTATAACGAGCTGGAGTGCGGGCCCCTGGAACAGGGTGGGCCACCCCAACCTGCGAGAGGACACCACTACAGGTCGGGAGGATAAAGAGCATGTCACTACATCGTGCAACGCGAGTCATCCCAAGTGTGCGACGACTTCGAGGTGGGCGACTGGGTGACATCATCAAGGCGCTGGTTAGAGCGTGGACAAGAACATCGGCGGGGCCCAAGCACAGCGGAGGAGCGGGAAGGTCAGAGCGGAGGTGCGGCAAATGATTGAGGTGGAGGAGCAGTGAGAGATCGTGGCTGAGATGTGACAAGTGATAAGTGGTGAGAGATCGTGGAAGAGGTGTGATAAATGTTTTGCGGTGGAGCAGCAGCGAGAGATCGTGACAGAGGAGTGGTGAGGGGAATAGATAGACTTTTCTGCGGCTGCAATCGAGACTCCAGGATGGTATGTTGCCTCCTTGGTGCAAGGGTCAAGGATGTCTCGGAGCGGTTGCAGGGCATTTTGGAGGAGGAGGGTGAACAGCCAGTTGTCGTGGAGCATAAAGGTACCAACGATATAACGATGTGGAATCTGTATGGGGGGAGCTGCGGAATACCAAAGGGCAACAAATGGGATCAGGTCCTCCAAGCGGAATTTAGGGAGCTAGGAGTTAAATTAAAAAGTAGGACCTCAAAGGTAGTAATCTCAGGATTGCTACCAGTGCCATGTGCTAATCAGAGTAGGAATCACAGGATAGCTCAGATGAATACGTGGATTGATGAATACGAAGGGAGGGTGCAAATTCCTGGGACATTGGAACTGGTTCTGGAGCAGGTGGAACCAGTACAAACCAGATGGTCTGCATCTGGGCAGGACCGGAACCAATGTCCAAGGGGCGGATTTGCTAGTGCTGTTGGGGAGGGATTAAGCTAATATGGCAGGGGGATGGGAACCTATGCAGGGAGACAGAGGGAAGTAGAATGGGGGCAGAAGCAAAAGATAGAAAGAAGAAAAGTAAAAGTGGAGGGCATTTTGGAGGAGGAGGGTGAACAGCCAGTTGTCGTGGAGCATAAAGGTACCAACGATATAACGATGTGGAATCTCTGTGGTTTTCTAGACCAAGGTAAAAATCAAAAAGGGTCACATTACAGCAAAATTCTAAAGGGGCAAAGTGTGTTAAAAAGACAAGCCTGAAGGCTCTGTGCCTCAATACGAGGAGTATTTTGAATAAGGTGGATGAATTAACTGCACAGGCAGCAATTAATGAATATGATATAATTGGCATCACGGAGACATGGCTCCAAGGTGACCAAGGCTGGGAACTCAACATTCAGGGGTATTCAATATTCAGGAAGGATAGACAGAAAGGAAAAGGAGGTGGGGTAGCGTTGCTGGTTAAAGAGGAAATTAACGCAATAGTAAGGAAGGACATTAGCTTGGGTGATGTGGAATCTGTATGGGGGGAGCTGCGGAATACCAAAAGGCAGAAAATGCTAGTGGGAGTTGTGTACAGACCACCAAACAGTAGTAGTGAGGTTGGGGACAGCATCAAACAAGAAATTAGAGATGCGTGCAATAAAGGTACAACAGTTATCATGGGCAACTTTAATACATATAGATTGGGCTAACCAAACTGGTAGCAATACGGTGGAGGAGGATTTCCTGGAGTCTATGGTTTTCTAGACCAATATGTCGAGGAACCAACTAGAGGGCTGGCTATCATAGACTGGGTGATGTGTAATGAGAAAGGACTAATTAACAATCTTGTTGTCTGAGGCCCCTTGGGGAAGAGTGACCATAATATGGTAGAATTCTTTATTAAGATCGAGAGTGACACAGTTAATTCAGAGACTAGGGTCCAGAACTTAAGGAAAGGTAACTTCAATGGTATGAGACGTGAATTGGCTATTATAGACTGGCGAGTGATACTTAAAGGGTTGACGGTGGATAGGCAATGGCAAACATTTAAAGATCACATGGATGAACTTCAACAATCGTACATCCCTGTCTGGAGTAAAAAATAAAACGGGGAAGGTGGCTCAACCGTGGCTAACAAGGTAAATTAAGGATAGTGTTAAATCCAAGGAAGAGGCATATAAATTGGCCAGAAAGAGCAGCAAACCTGAGGACTGGGAGAAATTTAGAATTCAGCAGAGGAGGACAAAGGGTTAAATTAGTAGGGGGAAAATAGAGTATGAGAGGAAGCTTGCCAGGAACATAAAAACTGACTGCAAAAGCTTCTATAGATATATGAAGAGGAAAAGATTAGTGAAGACAAACGTAGGTCCCTTGCAGTCAGATTCAGGTGAATTTATAATGGGGAACAAAGAAATGGCAGACCAGTTGAACAAATACTTTGGTTCTGTCTTCACGAAGGAAGACACAAATAAACTTCCGGAAATACTAGGGGGCCAAAGGTCTAGTGAGAAGGAGGAACTGAAGGAAATCATTATTAGGCAGGAAATTGTGTTAGGGAAATTGATGGGATTGAAGGCCGATAAATCCCCGGGGCCTGATAGTCTGCATCCCAGAGTACTTAAGGAAGTGGCCCTTAATAGTGGATGCATTGCTGATCATTTTCCAACAGTCTATCGATTCTGGATCAGTTCCCATGGACTAGAGGGTAGCTAATGTAACACCACTTTTTTAAAAAGGAGGGAGGGAGAAAACAAGTAATTATAGGCCAGTTAGCCTGACATCAGTGGTGGGGAAAATGTTGGAATCAATTATTAAAGATGAAATAGTAGCGCATTTGGAAAGCAGTGACAGGATCGGTCCAAGTCAGCATGGATTTATGAAAGGGAAATCATGCTTGATAAATCTTCTGAAATTTTTTGAGGATGTAACTAGTAGAGAGTGGACAAGGGAGAACCAGTGGTTGTGGTGTATTTGGACGTTCAAAAGGCTTTTGACAAGGTCTCACACAAGAGATTGGTGTGCAAAATTAAAGCACATGGTATTGGGGGTAATGTACTGACATAGATAGAGAACTGGTTGGCAGTCAGGAAGCAAAGAGTCAGGATAAACAGGTCCTTTTTAGAATGGCAGGCAGTGACTAGTGGGGTGCCGCATGGCTCAGTGCTGGGACCCCAGCTATTTACAATATACATTAATGATTTAGATGGAAGAATTGTGTGTAATATCTTCAAGTTTGCAGATGATATTAAGCTGGGTGGCAGTGTGAGCTTTGAGGAGGACGCTAAGAGGCTGCAGGGTGACTTGGACAGGTTAGGTGAGTGGGCAAATGTATGGCAGATGCAGTATAATGTGGATAAATATGAGGTTATCCACTTTGGGGCAAAAACACGAAGGCAGAATATTATCTGAATGGCGGCAGATTAGGAAAGGGGGAGGTGCAACGAGACCTGGGTGTCATGGTACATCAGTCATTGAAACTTGGCATGCAGGTACAGCAGGCGGTGAAGAAGGCAAATGGTATATTGGCCTTCATAGCTAGGGGATTTGAGTATAGGAGCAGGGAGGTCTTACTGCAGTTGTACAGGGCCTTGGTGAGGCCTCACCTGGAATATTGTGTTCAGTTTTGGTCTCCTAATCTGAGGAAGGACATTCTTGCTATTGAGGGAGTGCAGCGAAGGTTCACCAGACTGATTCCTGGGATGGCAGGACTGACATATGAGGAGAGACTGGATCGTCTGGGCCTGTATTCACTGGAGTTTAGAAGGATGTGAGGGGATCTCATCGAAACATATAAAATTCTGACGGGACTGGCAGGAAGAATGTTCCCGATGTTGGGGAAGTCCAGAACCAGGGGACATAGTCTAAGGATAAGGGGTAAGCCATTTAGGACTGAGATGAGGAGAAACTTCTTCACTCAGAGAGTTGTTAACCTGTGGAATTCCCTGCCGCAGAGAGTTATTGATGCCAGTTCATTGATATATTCAAGAGGGAGTTAGATATGGCCCTTGTGGTTAAGGGGACCAAGGGGTATGGAGAGAAAGCAGGAAAGGGGTACTGAGGTGAATGATCAGCCATGATCTTATTGAATGGTGGTGCAGGTTCGAAGGGACGAATTCCATACACCTGCACCTATTTTCTATGTTTCTATGTTTCTATGAGAGATCGTGGCGGAGGTGTGGCAAATGTTTGTGATGGAGTAGTAGCGAGAGATCGTGGCGGAGGTGCGGCAAATGAGGATGCGGGGCCCAGAAGAGACGAGGGCGCAGGGGCAGCACGGTCCAGCCCACACTGCGATATGTGTGCGCACTAGGTCCGTGCAGCAGAGCAGGTCTCCAGTCGTCCTGGTTAACTCTTGCCACTGGATAAAGGCCTAGCTCCGTCAAGCCCGTGTGGTGGCTGATGTGCAACGGTCACCGCACATTAAAAAAATCAGGACTGGAATATCAGGTCCTCCATTAAAACTGCTATGAACTCATCCCTTTTGGTGTGGAAGCAAGTCACCCTCGTTCGAAGGACCACCTATGATGATGAAATGTTGCAGCATATTTTTAAAGTAATTTTCTGTGATTTTAAATTAGGTTACTCACACGACTGGACACTTGTTAAAAATGCTTATTTTTGGTAATAAGCCCATTTTTAGCTGTATTAATAAAACTGCACTGAGTTACTTCTCTCAAATACATTAAAGAGTACTTTTGAATGAAAAAAAACAAATGATTATGTTCTATTACAATGCCCAAATGTGCTGGTTCATGGAAAATTTTGTGTGCTTGAGATTAGGCAAATGCACTTTAGCGTAAACTTGGGCCTAGAAATGCGAACTTTTAGCATTTGAAGAAAAAATGGCGGCCACCTCACTTCTGCCACTTCTGGCACGGAACGCGGTGCCGGCCATGTTGGGCAGTTCGGCAGTGCTGCTGTTGCCTGCGCTCACCACAAGTGTTTTAATTATCTGGAGCGTGATGTCAATTTTGGACATCGCTGCTCCTCGTCTAACCCTCTCCAATTCTCACACATGTGTACAACCCTTGACAGTGCGTCGAGCCAGGAGAAAGTGGTGGTGAGCTATAAACCACATAGTAAACACTCTGTACAATTCACAGTTACTGTGCTACTTTTAAATAAGTTACACCCAAGTAACTGACATCAATTGTCTTTCTCTTTATTGCAAACATTCTTTAATATGATCCAGATCGAACTGGATTTTTTCCGTTCTTGCTTGATATAATTTTTTTTTTGATCTTTTCATACCCGCTAAACAAAGAAATGTTAAGATTTATAGAGGGCTTTTTTTGTTCTTATTGAAAATTTTAACTGCTCAACTAGCCCCATATCACATTAGGAGGGGAGATAGTACTTTGTCTTGTCCGGCGAGTCGGGAGGAGGCGGGGCGGGTTCACCAATGTTTTCTGTCATGAGAACGTAATTGGTGGGCCCCACTAAAAGTCTTGAATTGCAAATTGTACGATGGGATTAAAATAGTCTTAGTTCAAACATAGTCTGCTCCGTTTGACATCTATGCCATAGTCTTTCACTTGGAAATGCAAAATGTCGGTGCTGCCTGCGTTCTTTTTGCAAGCAGCCGTTAACCTTGGCCTGCAATGGCATCGCCCGTTTTCGAGCTTAATCGAATTTCTAGGCATTGAAGTGCAACATAACCAGCGCCATTTTGGGCGCAATATCCCAATATTGAGCAAAATGAAAACTCTCCCCCTAATGACTATTAGCCTGATTGACCTGTTGTACAACCCTTTTTTCTTTGATGTCATTCTTCATTCAACACCTTGTGAGTCTTCATTAGAGGATATTTTGTTTCAAAAAATCTACAATGTGAAGCTTCAGTGAATTCATTTGCATATTCAACCACAGAAAATCACATTTCCTGTGCCTTGTGGAATATTTATTTATTGGGTGTTTAATGTTGCCCTTTCTACATCAGTTATCACAGTCTTACATCATATAGTTTGAAATTCAGCATTCAATATAAACAGGTGCTACTGTCATTTAGCAATGATAGCAGTCTTCTGCTGCACAAAAATGAATATTTTGTATTAATATTATCTTTGCACAACAGCTACTGACCCTTTCAATGCACTATGACCTTTCATACTTCGTTGTTTCAACTCTGGAACTAAAAAGAACTTTCCTTTCCATCATGTTGTTTAACAACACACTGCGCAATACCATAATGTTCCGTGCCTAAACACATGATGAAATGTGTACATGTAGAACTCATGAGCCTATGAAAAATGAGTGTTGGGGGTGGGGGGGGGGGGGTTGAATTTTATTCACGGTTTCTCATGCCTGACCTCCCCCGGAAGTGCGCTAGCTGCCAAGTGTGTGGGATGCTCGCTTGAAACAGGCATTAGGTGCCTTGAATATGCAAATAGAAGTCACAACGCTGCTTTTAGGACCCCGATGCAAAAATGGTCATCAACTAGGCAGAACTTGCGCTGCACATGCTCCGCCCAGCGGTTTCGGCTCTCCAGCGGCCTAACCAGCCATTCCAAAAGGGACCACTGGAGGCCGCCAACAAAAAGTAAAGCAAACTTTTTTTATAGTTTAATTTCTGTGGTGCTGGGAGGAGCAGGCGTGTTCCTCCTGGCTCCCCAAAATTACCGTGGGCCACTGTCACCCCGCGATATCCCCTTGCCGGTTCGCCTCACCCACCTACGAGGACCTATCAGTGGGACGGCTGGACATCAGAGCCGGCTGAAATTCAGAAGGCCCCGACCAGCAAGCTGCATGGGAAAGCCTGATTGACGTCCGCAGCTCGCCGGTTTTATGCTGCTGAGGCCCAAGGCCCAGTTTCAATTGCAACTTGGACTGACATTTTCAGGCAGGCGTATGAATCGCAGCGCCCATTTTACACTACTGAGATTTATCCCCCCATGAAGATGGCACTAAGTGATTTCAGTTATGTATTTAATGCAATAAAAAATTCATTTATGTCCATTTCCAATGGAAGTGTGATACAGGATGTCAGAGAGAAGCTCTTCTCAGATAATAGCATATACTATTCCTAAATCACTTCAAAATCTTAAACCGTTTTTAGTCCCCTAGTTTTCTACATCAGTATTTAAGAAGATTATATGTATTTTAATATCATGCAAATCAAATATTAATGCAGTATAGTTTTTAGACCTACTTCGTAATGCACTAAAAACATGTAGATACTACCTTCTCATATCATTGTTTAATCAACCAATTATAACAGTCAAAGATTTTACCTCCACAACTCTGAGATCAAAAAATGGTATCACAGTTAGTCAGTTCCCCATTTTTTTTTTATTGTTTTTTACAAACAAGTAGGCTAGACCAGGTAGAGGTGACACATTCCCTTCTCTGAAGGACACTCATGAACCAAAATGGTATTCATAACAATCCAGCAGTTCCATGGTCATTGTCCTGGTACTAGGCCATGGGTTTGAACTCACAACCTCAGGGTTGCTATTCGAGCATCGTAAACACTAGGCTACTGAGCTGTGACTTGCCAAACTAGAAAGTGGTTGGATCCTCAGACGTTGATTGCCTGCAATCTTTGTCTGAAATAGCTGGGGCCATTAGAGAAATCTTTTCTCAGCTGTGCTGCTAAGAAAGGATTTTGTAAACTGCCTTTCAGCAGTTTCAGGCAGGTAAATCTTTTCCTTCCACCCTCCTTATCATGGGGCTCACTATGGGCCTTCGCAGTTTGAAGAGGGTATATGAGAGGCATGCAGGATGAGGCCACATCAAACGAGAAGAAGACCAACAAGGAGGAAACTTTCCAATAGAGTGTACAGCCAATGTCACTGTAAGGGGTTCTCAGGGAGTGTTGTTGTGCCTTGAGTGTCTCTCTCTGGGCTTCTGCCCTCACAGCTTATGCCTGGCCTGTGAGGTACCCTGAGTGCTGCAAGAGCACCCCTGGAGAGACTGTGTCCACAGCTTATGAAGGGGGTTTTGAGACTCGTGCGTCCCCACAGCTTATGCCTAGCCTGTGAGGCACCTGTGAGTGTCAAACACTCCTAACCCCTTCTTCCCTAGCCTGTGACACACAGTTGAGTATTTTCGAGGCGCTCCTAGCTTCCCTTAACTGTTCTGACATAAGACTCACGATCAGGAGATGTAATACAATAGAACTGAGACAAGGTGATTCCAAGAGGAACTTAGGCTTCCAATTTATTTGACAAGGTGTATCTCAACAAACAGCAATACACAAACAAAACAATCCCCTAAATCCCACTAAACGGACACAACAAAAATCTTTACACAAGTTTAGCAGTACAATGCCCAACCTCCCACCTTTCCTGGCCTAACTCAGTTGGGAGTTCCGGGGACCAGAGGTTATACTCACTACTGTGCCTTCTGCAGTCTGGTGGTTTGTTTCTTCTATCTTCGGTGTCTTCGGACACTGGTTTTCCTTCAGTGTCGAGAGGCTTGCTGGTTGTTGGATCACGAGGGCAGGGAACCACACACACTGCATCAGAAATCCCTTTTTATAGCCAGATATCCAGTCCACCTCTCGTGCTGAAATCGATCCTTCCCATTGGTGGGCTTTGTGATTTTGAAAAATGCAGCAGTTTTAGATTATTGCGGGGGGTTTTTTCCACCGATGTTAACCTACTCAAGGTTTGAGTGGGTGTTGATTGCGTTGGCCTCCTGTAGCCATTGTGTAGGCCCTTGGGTTGTTTTGGGTTCCCTAGTTTTCTGAAGGTCTGCATAATTTTTCTCCAATTCAGTTTTCTTTAACCTACTCAAGGTTTGAGTAGGTGTTGATTGGGTTGGCCTCCTGTAGCCATTGTGTAGGTCCTTGGTTTGTTTTGGGTTCCCTTGTTTTCTGAAGGTCTGCATAATTTCCTTCCATAGTGTAAACATGGGGAAGACAATAGCCCGATAATGGCGATGAGTCAGTCCCACAGTTTTCGAGCAAGTGCTCTCCCATTGGCTTGAAAGCCCCATGCTTCGGGCTGACTCTGTCCCACCATTGGCCCTCCGGTGTCCTCCCCCATCCAATCACTGCTCTGCCAAGGTCAAACTGTCTCGGTTTCAATTTCACATTGTAGCACAGACAGATCCCACAGCCCTTTTCCTTCTGGGTAAAATGAGGGGGTTTTCGTCCTCCCCTACATAATCGCCCATCTGACACAGTCAGACACCACTTGAGTGTGTCAAAGTTCAGGGTGGTGAGAAAACCCAAGGTCTCCCAAATTGCCCAATTTTCCCCAGTTTATCTCTAAACTGATCCCGTCGATATATATCGTAATTACTTTTAACGCGGTACAAAACACAGAATCCAACAGGTTACAATATACGACAGCAATATACATTTATGTACTTAAGGTTACAGCAGTAATTGTACATTGAGTCTCATTTCAGTCTTAACCATAAAACAAAGAAACCTGCCCTGCAAACTCCCCAGGGGCCATGTATGAAAATGCAGTCATCCCTGGGAATAACAAAACCGCCTAAGTGTCGCGGTCAAGCTTTGTTTACATGCCTTGAGTGTTTAGCAACGGCTCTCCTGTTTGTGTAGTAGCCTGAGGAACTGCTTTCTTTTTCCTTTTCTCCTGAGCTTACAGCTTGTAACAAGCAGATATGCTACAATCAGGAGTTGGCCGATTACTATGGCATGCGATCCCACCTGGATCCATGCAGGTATGTCTGCCCGTATCCCCAAATCCCACCATCCTGAGGGTTTAATCTGGGCAATCTCTCCTGCTAGAATTTCAGTTTTCTGCTCCATGGTGTAAAAATGTTTTTGAGACAAATCTACTGCCTGGAGGAGGGCTGTAAGTTTCTCAGGTAGTGGAGCAATGGGATAGCCAAAATGGCCGACATATTGTTGTAGGTGGCTGAGGTTGTTTTGTACCGTGAGGTGAATCGTGGAAGGTTCAGGGATGGGTGTGATTCTGGTGTGTGCCACTTGAACCTCTGCCCTGGGTCCGTGTTCATACCGTTGGGCACTTGTGGTGACACAATATGTCCCACCGCCTACATATGCTACCTGTGGAGGCATGTGGTTAGGGGCCATTACCTCCATTGTGCAATTGATAGGCTCTGCCCCAGCAGTGCTGAACCCGCACTGTGGCCTTGCAAAAGCGTTCAAGTGCTGGAGGCACAGGATTACCTGTGCTCCCCTGCTCCGACAACCCGAGAGGTCTGTACCTGTCACAGTGTGCTCCCACATTGTGACATAAGGTGGGACCTCTTGGAATCGACCATACACCCCTCCACGAATGACTCCCACATTCTCCACTCGGTACAGGGGTGCTGGCCGTGGGGGCGCCCCCATCACGGGCATCCTGACCACCACATCCATGATGGTATGGTTTGACTTTCCACAGTCCACCGGTACCGGGTAGGCTTCCGACGCTACACAAAGTTGGCAAGGACCCAAAACATTATCATAAGGGTGCAGTGCTGCTAAGTGCTGGTTGCTGATCCAGGAGGGGACCTGTCCCTGTCTCAGATCCTCAAGGTTACTCTGTCCCTCTCCCAGCAACCAGGCTCCATAGAGCACGCACACTCATTTTGGGCGGCTTGATTGGAGGCGTTTCTATCCTCCCGAATCAAGGCGTTTACAGCCCTGGCCTGTGCCTCCAATTGAGAGATAATCTCCTTTAAGTGAACTGTCATTGCCACCTCTTCATGGAGCGCGGATCCCACTACGGTATTCTCGTCCCCCAGGATTTTGCGCAGCTGATTCTTTAACCCATTTATCTGGAGGGCCAGCTGCATGTTATCCAAACTGTTTATGGCGGATGCCCCGGTGTTAAACCCCGTGAAAATGTCATTTAAAGTGCCACGTCTCTGCCTGCCTGGTTCGGCCCTATCCCACTGGTTATACAAGTCTGTCACTCTCACTCTGGAAATGGCCACAGTGATCTCCGGGCAGGGGATGGAAGCCTCTCCATAGGTAAAGTCCTTATGGTTGGAGTACTTGGTGGAGTTCGATCCCAACCACCCAGGCCATCTCCCCTCGTGGGAGTAGGTGACCTGGCCATCCGCCGCCGGAGTCCCTTCTCCTGTGGTCACTGTCGGCGCTCTGCCCCCTGAGCATCCGAAAACCAGGGAGTCCTCGGTGTCCCCTCGGTGTCCGGTGCAGATCCTTAGCGATACCAGCATCACTAACATCCAGTAGGGAGGTGTTGACATCTGAAAGGCAAGAAAAACATGGCTATGCCTTGAGAGACCTCTCCAGGCTTGGCCCGCGTAACATGTTCCGAATACAAAAATGCTGCACCCAACCATCACTGCCTTACCTAAACACATATGCATACAACACAAAGTAACAAAACAGGAAGGGAAAGTATATACACCGCCACCCGTCCCCGGGTGGCCTAGCTACATCCTGTCACTGTACAGGTGTCGTCGACCACTCAGCTGACCGTACCCTGGGGACCAGGATGCCCTCCGCTGAGGGCCTCGTATAGTCCCCCTTAATGAGTCTTGTGCTGCCCTCCAAGGCCCTCCCAAGCCCCGGATAATCGGTGGGAGACCCTTGCTAGCGCAACAGAGCACCCTCCCTGTTGTCTTTCACCTTCTCGGTCTGGGGCAGAGAGCTAAGTAAACAGGGGACCACGGCGCCCTGGGCTGTGGGACTCTGTTACTCCTCCTTACTGTCAGTGCAGAGTCCCACATTATGGGCTGCAATGCTATCTCCTCCACATCTTGGGCTAGCCCCAGCTGATCCACCATGGGAGGTTCAGCTTCCCCTTGGACCTTGCTAATGGTAGAGCCTTTCTCCCTACTTCTGTTAGTGGGCTGGGAACCTCTACCCAGTGGTGGGATAGCCTTACTGGAGCAGTGAACCATCCCCGGCTGTAGAGCTTTGGGGCCCGCTGCCTCCTCCGGAGCCTCCAAATCCACCGGGGCCTGTTCTTCCCCCAGTGCCTGATTCCCTTCCCTTGCTCGTCCCCTCTGTTTTTGACCTCTTTTGGGGTCAAACAATTTACACTGATTAATGTGATACCACTTCACCCGGCGAGGCAATCGAACCGCATAGGCCATAGGGCTAGCCTTGTTGACTATGCTGTATGGTCCCATATACAGTGGTTCAAATACCCCGACCCGGGCGAAGCTTCTCACCATCACCTGGTCGCCCACCTCCCAATCATGGTGACTGCGGGGTTCCAGCAGCAGCCGATTAGCACGGTGCTGTTTACCCATGTTGTTGGCCGCCTGCCAGTGAATCTGTTGAAGCTGTTCAAACAGATTCCTGATGAAGCGGTCCCGGTTCACCTCTCGAAGCTGCCCTTCGGTGAGAACCGGCGCCAACACATGCACTGGGGTTCTCATGATTCGGCCCGTCATCAGCTCATGGGGTGAGTACCCTGTGCTCTTTGACTGACTGGCCCGGATTTCCATGAGGACCAACGGTAAGACCTCCACCCACTTGTTCGGTGAGTCTCCCGTCTCCTTGCGCAGCCTTTCCTTTAGGGTCCGGTTCAGGCGTTCTACGGGGCCTGAGGACTGAGGGTTATAGGTGACATGCCATTTGGCTCTTATCCCCAGCACCTTTAGGGTGGCCTGCAACACCTGGCCGGTGAAGTGGCTTCCCCGGTCGGACTCCACGATTTGAGGTAGACCCCACCGAGAGAACACCTCCCTCTCCAGGATTTTTGCAGTCCCCACCGTGGTAGCTGTTCGGCAAGGGAAGGCTTCCACCCACTTGGAAAACACATCCACCAGGACGAGGCAGTATTTATAACCTCCCTGGGCGGCCGGTAGGGGTCCGATGTAGTCGATCTGGATCGACTGCCATGGTCCCTCTACCTGCCTGACGTGTCCCATAGACACCTTCCTTTTCTGAGGGTCTGGGTTGTTTGCAGCACAAACCAGACAGCCCGCACAGAAGTCGCGGACGTCTTCCTGGAGGCCTGGCCACCACCCTGCTTTTTCTACCCGTTGCCAGGTAGATTCCGGCCCAGGGTGTCCCGCACCTGGACTCTCATGGGCCAGCTGAAGGAATTCCGTCCGGTGTTGTGGCGGCACTACCTATTTGTCCCCTTTAAACAACATGCCTTCCCGCACAGCAATATCTGCAGCACTGTATGGGCCCACTGCCTTTTCCCCCTTTTTGATAGCAGCCAAGGCAGCCTTCAGGATCGGATCCTGCATCTGGACTACTTTAAGGTCCGGGGCCGCAGCCGCCCCTATGCTCCCTGGTGTCCCTGCCTTGCTTCTTGCTGCTGCTATCCTGCCTGCCTCGTATGGGTCCCATGGGCGACCTGTATGAGCACCTTCCTTTGCCAGCAGGTCTGCCTGCTGGTTACCTTCCCCCCGTGGCTCAGTTTTGGAGTGGGCCTTTACCTTATGGATATATACATCCCCGGTTTCTCCCACTGCAGCCACGATCTTTTCTAGCAGGGGTTTGGTCACAAGGGGCTTCCCATCCGCAGAGGTGTACCCCCGGCGTGACCAAATCGGCAGATACTCTGTACACGAATTGCAAGTGAACATGCTGTCCGAGCAAATCGTGTATGGGGTAGGGAATTCCTCGGGGTATGTGACCACATACATCACCGCCGAGAGTTCCGCCTGCTGGGCGCTCAGGGTGCATGGGAGTTTAAGAACCAAGGGAATCCCTGCCTTGGGATCCCAAACTCCGCAGCCCGTGAGTCTTGTACCCGCGGACACTGAACTGGAGCCATCAACGTAGATCTCGCGGCGTGTGGGGTGCATCACTGCCCGATATCCAAAGTTGATGTCCCATACCCCCTCCACAGAGCATCTATGTGGCTGCCCTGGATAGATTAAATTTGCTGCGAGCCTGGGCTCGCAGAGGCCCTTGACCTTTAAAGTCATTTGGGAGAGGAGGAGGGTCCAGCGAGTGATTCTAGCACTGCTCACTGTCCCGTCCTTAATCCTCCCATCCAACAGCATCTGCGTCGGGGTATGATGGGTGAGGAGTGTAATGGGGGATATTCCGGTAAAGATCTGAGCTCTCTTTACTGCCCAGTGGGTGGCAAGCAAGTGCCTCTCACAATTGGAGTATCCCTTTTCTACCTCCATGAGGACCCTGGAGGAGTACACCACTGGTCTCAGCTGACCGTTTCGCTCCTGGAGCAACACTGCACTTAAGCTGTCACCACTGGCCGCCACCTCCAGAAAGAATTCCTCCCCCCCATCAATTGCCCCTAGCGCTGGTGCTACCTGCAAGTCTCTCTTAAGACGGACAAATGCTGCCTCACAGCCCTCGTCCCATTCCCACTCGAGCCCCTTATGTAGGAGTCTGAGCAGAGGGGCGGCAGTGGCTGCATAGTCCTCGATGAAGTCCCTACAGTAGCCAGTGATTCCCAGGAAAGATCTTACCCCCGACACATCCCTAGGGACAGGGAGTTCCTGCACTGCCTTTCTTCTAGCCTCATCAATGGCCCTTTCTCCTGCCCTTATCATCAGTCCCAGGAATTTTACTTCTCCTAGACCTATCTGGGCTTTCTTGGGGTTAACTTTAAAATCCCCTTCCTTCAGTAAGACCAGCAGTTCAGCCAGCAGTGGACCGTGTTCCTCCCTGCTGTCTGTGAACAACAACAGGTCGTCCACATACTGGACCAGCTGGTGTGGTTGGCTGAAGCCTTTTAAGCAGTTCGCTATGCATTAGTGAAAGATGCTGGGACTACTATGAAAGCCCTGTGGGAGGCAGCTCCATGTATACTGCTGTTCCCGGAAGGTGAAGGCAAACTTGTACTGGTCTTCCCTCCGCACAGGGATAGACCAGAACCCATTGGATATGTCCAACACTGTGAACGTGGTTGCGGATGCAGGGATTTCCCCTATCAGATCCGCAACCACCGCTACTGTGGGGGCACAAGCTGAGATGTTTTTATTGAGCACCCTATAATTCACCAGAGCCCTCCAAGAATTGTCCGGTTTCCTAACCGGCCAAAGCAGGGAGTTGACATGGGTGGCTATGGGTCTCAAAACACCCTGCTTGACGAGCGAGCTTAAAGCTGTCTCCAAGTCTGCTTCTGTCTCTCGGGGAAAGCCATACTGCTTTTGCGGGCGGGACATGGGATCCCCATCTATTCTAACCTCCACTCCTGTGACTCTCCCACAATCGTGTTTATGGGTGGCAAATGCTGCAAGATTTGCTTGCATATAGGCCCGGTACTCGGCCGGGGTGTTACCGACCAGAACCTCCAGGTCGTAACCCCCTTTTGGCTTCATTGTACAGAGTCCCTTTTCCCTGTTTCTTATCAATAACCATGACTTCTCCCTCTGCTCCCGTGCCCACTGTGCCCCATAGACAATGATTCCTCAAGTCTACTAGGATCTGGCGAGCGATGATGAAATCAGCCCTCAAGATCCCTTTTCCCACCTGCTCCCAGTTCATCAGGACGCACTTCCATTGTGTTTGGAGTGCTCCTAAATGAACTGCGAATGGGACTGAGAAAAACCCAGCCTTCTCATTTCCTGTGAACCCAACTAGTTGATACGGCACCCCGTTTGATAGAGGTGAGGTTGCGGGGTCCTCCGAATGGACTATCGTGCTGGAAGCACCAGTGTCCAAAAGTTAAGTACCCAATACACCCTCAACCTCCATCTTGACCCAGGGTCGTCCCCAGGGGTCGTATTCTAGTGGGCACAGGTATGCAGGCTGGGTCTGGGCTAGTCACGGCCTCTGTACTGGCAGGGTTGCTGGTGCTTCCCTGTCTGTTGCCGTGGCTACCTTCCCAGTCCCCTCCAGCGCTGTCCTCACTGCAGCTACTATCTGGTCAAGGGATGGTGAGGAGCTCGCTCCACTTCCCCCACTCTGGGCGGCTCCTGAAGGACTACTCCCCACATATCACTTTACTGGGCTCCTGCAATCCCTTTTAAAATGCCCAGCTTTCCCGCAACCATAGCATACTCCCTCCTTATCAGACGAGCGGCCACCCTCCTGGTGCCATTCTCTTTTGGGAATCGAGTTGGGTTTTACTTCATTTACCCGACCTTTGGAGGTTTTCTCCTCCTCCCCTCCTCCATTCCGTTGGACCAGTGTCAGTTGCCTGACCACTGCTTCCTCGGTGAGGTTGGGGTCCCGAGAATCAAACCACAGTTCTGCCCTGGCCTTGAGCCGGGACAAGCAGTTTGCCACCAGCATCCTCAGCCAGCGGCCAATCTGTACCGCGGAAAGATTCGCCCGGTCGAGGAGCTCCCCACAGGCTGCGTGGTATACCACCCACGCAAATGCCTGCGGGGTTTCCCCTGCGAGCTGCCTTGTCCTTTCGACCTGTTCGAAAGGACTGCCGTCATCGAAGCCCATAGCCTCAAGGACGGCCCTCTGGACCTCAGTAAATGTACGCTGTCCCCTCCGGCATTCTGCCGGTAGGGCCTGGTACAATTTGCTGTCCAGAGAGAAGAGCAGCAGCTTGGCTGTCTCTTCCTCGTCGCACCCATTAATTTCCCCTGCCTGCATCACCTCCATGAAGTGGATAGACGGGTCTCCGCTGCGAGTGAGTTTGGCCAAATGGGCCACCATGGCCCTGAGTGATTGAACTCCATGGGGAATAATAAAGTCGCTCTCCAGCGCTCCCTGACCTTGGCCTCCTCCCTGTGGAGGACTGTACTTGCGCTGCCTGACCGGGCACATCCGCTCTGGTTCAGGATCTTTCTGCGCTGGTCCCTCTACCTCCGGCTGTCCCACCAAACCCGGTTCAGCAGACAGTGCCTGGTCGCCTGATCCAGCCCTTAACTGACCCTCGGCGGGAGCCTCACATCCCTGCTGCCGAGCGGGACACATTGGTCCTGCCCCCAGCCCTGGGTATGCTACTACCTGCGTGCCCCGCTCCTCCTGGTACCCCACCGGACAAACCACCAGTGCCTCAGGAGGTGGTCGGGCGTCTCTTGCCTTTGGATTCTCCTCTACCCCCCAATACTCTCCTTTGTCCCCTGTGGACCCTCCCGGTCCTATCAGGGCGACCATCCCCTTTGCCTGGGATAGAGCGTGGGTGAGAGTTTTAATCCTCTCCTGGCAGGGACCGTGATCTGTAAACTCACTGCTACTGGCCACTTGATAGGCTGCCTGTACATCTTTTAATTTATTCTCTAGTTCCCAAATTTTCTGGGCGTACCGAGAGTTCCGTTCCCGAAGGGACCCCTCATTACCCTTGGCCTCAGTGACCTGACACTGAAGATAGTCCCGGCTATTTTGGAAGGTCTCCTCCAACTGCCGGTTCCTTTGCTGCTCCTCAGCTAATTCGGCCAGCAGGTTGTCCCCAACCGCAGCCCGGATAGCAGAGAGCTCCTCTGATTTCTGAAGACTCTGTTCCAAGTCCTTCACCCGCTGGTCGAGCTTTCGGACTTGGCAGGTGAAGCAGAAAAGCAAGATGGCCTTTTCCACCCTGCGGTTGTGGTCCTTCCCTGCTGTCCACTGAGCAGCAGCATCCACTGGGCGCTCTGCCCGTGTGAGGGCTTGCACCCAAGGTTTGGTGAGGTTCACCTTGCCAAAAATGTATGAGGAAATTCTCTCCTCCATTTTAGTTTCCTCTCTTATCACCTCATCTGTTATATTAACATCTCCTGTTTGCTTATGTCCTGCCGCGGTCACCATGTTCTGTAAGGGGTTCTCGGGGAGTGTTGTTGTGCCTTGGATGTCTCTCTCTGGGCTTCTGCCCTCACAGCTTATGCCTGGCCTGTGAGGTACCCTGAGTGCTGCAAGAGCACCCCTGGAGAAACTGTGTCCACAGCTTATGAAGGGGGTTTTGAGACTCGTGCGTCCCCACAGCTTATGCCTAGTCTGTGAGGCACCTGTGAGTGTCAAACACTCCTAACCCCTTCTTCCCTAGCCTGTGACACACAGTTGAGCATTTTCGAGGTGCTCCTATCTTCCCTTACACTGTTCTGACATAAGACTCACGATCAGGAAATGTAATACAATAGAACTGAGACAAGATGATTCCAAGAGGAACTTAGGCTTCCAATTTATTTGACAAAGTGTATCTCAACAAACAGCAATACACCAACAAAACAATCCCCTAAATCCCACTAAACGGACACAACAAAAATCTTTACACAAGTTTAGCAGTACAATGCCCAACCTCCCACCTTTCCTGGCCTAACTCAGTTGGGAGTTCCGGGGACCAGAGGTTATATTCACTACTGTGCCTTCTGCAGTCTGGTGGTTTGTTTCTTCTATCTTCGGTGTCTTCGGACACTGGTTTTCCTTCAGTGTCGAGAGGCTTGCTGGTTGTTGGATCACGGGGGCAGGGAACCACACACACTGCGTCAGAAATCCCTTTTTATAGCCAGATATCCAGTCTGCCTCTCGTGCTGAAATCGATCCTTCCCATTGGTGGGCTTTGTGATTTTGAAAAATGCAGCAATTTTAGATTACTGCGGGGGCTGTTTTCCACTGATGTTAACCTACTCAAGGTTTGAGTGGGTGTTGATTGCATTGGCCTCCTGTAGCCATTGTGTAGGCCCTTGGGTTGTTTTGGGTTCTCTAGTTTTCTGAAGGTCTGCATAATTTCCTTCCATAGTGTAAATATGGGGAAGACAATAGCCCGATAATGGCTATGAGTCAGTCCCACAGTTTTCGAGCAAGTGCTCTCCCATTGGTTTGAAAGCCCCATGCTTCGGGCTGATTCTGTCCCACCATTGGCCCTCCGGTGTCCTCCCCCGTCCAATCACTGCTCTGCCAAGGTCAAACCGTCTCGGTTTCAATTTCACATTGTAGCACAGACAGATCCCACAGCCCTTTTCCTTCTGGGTAAAATGAGGGGGTTTTCGTCCTCCCCTCCAGTCACTCTCTTGAGAATGTACCCGAAGACGTCTGCTTTAGAAGCAACTGTTCAATAAGAAGGCACAGAAAAAAAAATATTTCCAGTACAAACTGACCTCCGGACTTTCTCTCTCCCACACAAAACAAAGGACAGACATATCTCAGAACACTGGACTTTGTATCACAAAGTGGTTTTACTGGACGCATATATATTTACAACAGGTGCTTCTAATTATATCCGTGCCTATCACTGTTACCTCCCTTTACTGTTCTTAAACCTATCCTGGTGCTGCATCAAGGGGCTTGCTGAGGAGCAATGGTACCAGTGGTGTGTGGCTGCACTGTAGTAACATGAGTCGCTTGGGACTGAGGTGGTTCCTAGTCTCAGGGCTTGGGATTAAAGTGGCCCTAATCTCAGGGCTTGGGACTGAGGTGGTTCCTAGTCTCAGGGCTTAGGATTAAAGTGGCCCTAGTCTCAGGGCATGGGACTGAGGTGGCCCAAGTCTCAGGGCTTCTGAGTTCTGGAAGGACTCTTCAGCAGATATGTGAGCAGACTGGTCCTGGCACCAACAATACCGGGCATCTGAGGGGGCTGACTGGAAAAGTCAGATAAGCTGTCACCAGGAGAGAGGATGGCACCATGATGGTGGTTTCTAGCCCCTCCATTTGTGCTTGGACCTGGATCTAAGTGCCCACCGATCAGCAGGAGAGCAGACCTGATCCTATCAGTTGGACCCTACAGACTCTGAGAGAAGATGGCCTGAATCTCTTGGAAGCCAGTTGCCACCACCTCCATCTCTCCAATTATCTAAGGACTGAAGGCCAGTAGCTAAAGCATCCATTTTGGAATCATTGACTGGTCTGGGGGCCTCTGTGTCTGAAGGGATGGATGCAGATGTTCCTGGTGCCACCACCCACTCCTGGTAGTACTGCATTGTGTGGAATATTTCTTGGATATTGGCACTGAACATGGCATAGGCCTCAGCTGTTGCCTATCATCTGTCACAGGTCCGTCAAGATGGTCCTTATGTAAGTATGATGCTCAGCCAGCATCCCTTTTTTAGCTGTATCTCCTGAGATCTGAGTCCAGAGGGTCAGGAGATGGGGCTGGCTTCTGCGGAGCGGTTGCTCCCCTCTCTTAGATCTCACTTTCACCTCTGATTCTTTTGGTAATATGAGGGCAATTAATGAAGAGACTGTGAGGAATGGTCAGGGGGAGCCGATAGCAAACCTTGGCTGCTCGGGTGAGGTTGCTAAACTTCTTCTTGCACTGCAAAGAAGGCCTGCGAGTCTGGGAGGTGGCATTTGATAACTTAGTCAACTTCCATTACAGTGCACACCATATTTTTTGACAGATCTCCTGCCTAAACCCTAAACAACCAGTTCACCTTGCTCCATATCTCCATTATATGGATATCCTGCTCCAGCTCCCTGAAGTTTGGCGCTCATTTTTTTCAATCTGGCTGCTATTTCTCTCACCCAGGTTACCTGCTACTGCATCACCCCCCTCCCCCCACAACCCGCCCGCCCTGCCAGCTCATCAGGGTTCATCTTCCTCACCCAGTTTCCCCTCCTCCTCCTCCCCAATATATCTCAGGTGTTGTAGGCCTCTGCATGCTTAAATAAACTGACCCCACTTACAGCGTGCAAAATTCCTGCTGTGCTTCACGTCCTGTGGTGCATTGGTGCCATCGGAAATTTGGGCTCAAATTCAGCATTTTAGCCCCTTGATTGAATCTTCCTTAGATTTAATTTTAAATGACAACATTGATTAATGACATTTAAACTGAAACAAAACTTGTTTTGGCACCTGCACTATTTATCAATTTCAGCAGTCTCTTTCATCAAGGACAAATTAAATTCTTGTTTTGCTGTAAATTTGATTTTAATTTCACCTTACAAGCTATTTCTTTCGGTTAATGGCTGTGCAGGGAACATGGGTAAAAGCAAATCCGTAACGGTATTGCTCTGGGCAGGATTTTATTATGTGTTACTCTAAAAGACAACCCTATGGAGAACGTAATTTAATCTTGCAATAAAATAGATGGAGATTCAGATCCAATGCAGCATTAGCATCATTTTTTCATAATTCTGAATGAGGATATAATGTTTACAATTCTCTTCAACCTCCTTTCACCAATGCTTGGATCGCAGAATTTCTGTGCTGACTTGTTCAGAATACCAAAGACCAAGGATCAAGTGAGACACTATACTTATTTTCTAAGTTGAAAGAGGATAATTTGACATATAGACACGACAGTTTTTACCAGAAAGACAGTAGTAGCTTCTCATACAATCTTTTTCTAACGAGTGCAAATCATAAGGATATCAGAAATAGGAGGAGGCCATTCCACCCCTCGAGCCTGCTCCGCCATTCAATAAGATCATGGCTGATCTTCTACCCTAACTCCACTTTCCTGCACTGTCCCCATATCCCTTGATCCCTTAATATTCTAGCATCCTCCCTGCATCTACCCTGTCAAGCCCTGTAAGAATTTTATATGTTTCAATGAGATCACCTATCATTCTTCTAAACTCTGGAGAATATAGGCCTAGTCTACTCAATCTCTCCTCATAGGTTGATCCCCCCATCCCAGGAACCAGTCTGGTGAACCTTCATTGCACTCTCTCTATGGCAAGTGTATCCTTCCTTAGATAAGGAGACCAAAACTGTACACAATAACTCAAGACAAAGCATGTTCTTGGGAGAAAAGAAGATCCTCCTCCTACACCATCTTGTCCTGACATTGCATTGTATTTTTAATGTTTCTTCAAAATCTACTGTTTGACCATCTTCTATATATGGATTGTTTTTCGAACACTAACGCTAAAGAATTTCTAATCAGCTAATAGGCCTTACTTCCTATCTCTGCAATTTGTTAGCATTATTTCTTCTTATCAGTTCCTCAGGTCTTGTTGGCAACTCCTGGACTTGTACTTCCAGTCATGTTGGCAATAGTAAACACATCCATGATCCTTTGCAGGACATGGCGATGGCCTAATTTTCCAGCATTCTGATTTTACTCAAATTGACAATGTTCATTTACCAAATAATCGAGGGTTTTAGTCTTCTTTAAAAACAAGTATTAAAGGTCCAGATTGAAAAGTCCAAAATCTTTCAGGACATTAGTTTCAAAAATATTTTTGTTGTATCCCCATCTTTTGACATTGGGATTGTAAAAATTATGATTGAACTACCAAAGAGCAGGCTTAAAAGCGATTATGCAAATTCTGAGCTCTTGAAGTACACATTTGATATATACTGTGCAGGTACCAATAAACAGGATACGGTTTGAAAAGGGCAGTGTAGGACAAGAATTGATTCAAGTTATAGGGTCAAACACAGCAAGGATATTTGCTGATCTGCCTCAGGTACCATGATGTGTAGCATTGTTAAACATACCTTGCAACAATTGTTCAATTTATTATGAGATGTGTATTACTTCAGTGATACATGCTGAACTGTTTATGTAGTTATAGTACCCTTTATGGGCTCAATTTTCCCCAGTATTTGTGCCATTTTGTTTTTGGAGCAGGCTGCTTTGCTTTTTCTGGCCTAACTTAAAAATCTCCAGTTTCCCCAATCAATTTGCACCAGCGTAACTCAGTTAGTTACAAATTTTTTAAGTCTGTTTTTTTTTTCAGCCAAAGGGGGGCGTAACCAGCCACTTCTGGCCACTTAGGGAAGAGAGAGAGAGAGAAAAAAATGTCGTTTCCCTCCAATATTAGCCAGCTACCTAGGGATTTAGCTGGCCACTTTTTTGACAGAAGCGTGGGTGAGCTGTATTGAAAATATACATATCCATTTTTTGACAGACTGGCCTGTGGACTATATGCTCATTCTAATGAGACCATACTGCAAAGGGCAAGCCAAAAAGCAATTGAACATTTTTGAAATGCTCAGACGAATAACACTGAGTTCAAACATTGTTTGGTGGTCCGAGAGTTCGGGAGGCGAGGAGCTCACAGCACGCATCTGGGTCGGTAAGTGATTAGCTGTTTGATTGGTAAGTAATCTCTCTTTCTCTTTTATAATTGGCTAAGTCTAATTAGAGGGATGACAGGGCAGCTCAGTCCTGTGGACTGCAAATCCTGCGGTATATGGGAAGTCCTGGACACTTTGCATGGCCTAGACAACCATGTGTGCAAGAGGTGTCTCCAGATTCAACTACTCGAGCTCCGCGTTTCGGAGCTCAAGCGGCGGCTGGAGCCAAAACGGTGCATCCACGAGGCTGAGAGCTACGTGGCTAGCACGTTTCAGGAGGGTCGTCACCCCGCAACTTAAAACCATGCAGGTAGAGGGGAAGTGGGTGAACACCAGACGGAGGAAAAACGCTAGGCAGGTAGTGCAGGAGTACCCCCCCTAAGCCCATCTCGCTTGCCAACCGATATTCTCTTCTGAGCATCGGTGGGGGCGATGGTGCCTCTGGGGAATGCAGCCAGAGCTAAGTCCAAGGCACCATGGGTGGCTCAGCTGCACAGGGGGGAGGGATAAAGAATAAAAGAGCTGTACTGGCAAGGGATTCAGTAGTTGGGGGAATAGAGAGCTGGTTCGGCAGCCGTAGACATGGCTCCAGGATGGTCTGGTGCCTCCCTGGTGCCAGGGTCAAGGATGTCACAGAGCGGACGCAGGGCATTCTGGGGGGAGAGGATAAACTGCTAGAGGTCGTGGTCCATATTGGGACCCATGACATAGGTAGAAAGAGAGATGAGGTCCTGAACGCAGAAATTAGGGAGCTAGGAGAAAAATTAACGGGTAGGACCTCAAATGTAGTAATCTCCGGGTTACTACTGGTACCACATGCTAATGAGTACAAGAATAGAAGGATAGTGAGGATGAACATATGGCTGGAGAGTTGGTGTAGGAGGGAGGGCTTTAAATTCCTGAGACATTGGAACTGCTTCTGGGGGAGATGGGACCAGTACAAACTGGACAGATTGCACCTCAACAGCGCTGGGACCAATATCCTAGTGGGGAGTTTTGCGAGTGCTGTTGGGGAGAGTTTAAACAAGCTTGGCAGGGGGATGGAAACCTGAGAACAAATTCAATAGGAAAGGAAGTAAAGCTGAAATTTGAAAGCAAGAATGTAGAACGTGATTATGTAAGACAGAGGAAACAAGGGTTAGTAAGTAGTAACCAAGGTCTTCCTATGCTAAATGTTATATACTTCAATGCAAGGAGTATAGCGAATAAGGCAGATGAGCTAAGAGCACAGGTAGATACTTGAGAATATGACATTATAGCCATTACAGAGACATGGCTGAAGGAGGGCCAGGTTTGGCAGCTCAAATATTCCTGGTTACAGGATTTTTAGACAAGACGGACAGGGAGGTAAAAAGGGGGCGGGGTTCGCGATATTGATTAAATAAACTATTACAGCTGTGAGGAGGGATGATATGTTACAGGGAGCATCAAATGAGGCTATATGGGTCGAACTGAAAAATAAAAAAGGGGCGATCACACTGCTGGGCATGTATTATAGATCACCAAACACTGAGAGGGAGATACAAGAGCAAATATGTAGGCAAATTTCTGTGAAGTCCAAAAACCATAGGGCAGTAATAGTAGGGGATTTCAACTATTCTAATATTGATTGGGACAAATATAGTGTGAGAGGTATAGAAGGTGCGGAATTCTTAAAATGCATTCAAGAGAACAGTTTTTAGTCAGTATGCAACAAGCCCAACATGGGAGGGGGCGGTTCTGGATTTAGTTTTGGGGACTGAAGATGGGCAGGTGGAAGGGGTATCAGTGGGAGAGCACTTGGGTGCCAGTGACCATAATTTAGTCATATTCAAGGTAGTTATAGATAAGGACAAGGATAGACCAGGAATAAAAGTTCCAAATTGAGGAAAAGCTAACTTTGCAAAGTTGAGAAGTGATTTGGCCACAGTGGGCTGGAAACAGCTACTTGTAGGTAAATCAGTGTCGGAACAGTGGGAGGTATTCAAGAAGGAGATCCGGAGGACTCAGGCCAAACATGTGCCCTTAAAGAAAAAGAGTGGAAATAACAATTCTAGCGCCCCCTGGAAGTCTAAGGACTTTCAGGGGAGGATAAAGAAAAAAAGGGAAGCTTATGTCATATATCAACGGCTAAATACTGTAGAATCTCTGCAGGAATATAGAAAGTTAAGAGGTAAAATTAAAAAGGATATTAGGAAGGCTAAGAGAGAGCATGAAAAATTCTTGGCAAGTAAAATCAAGGAAATCCCAAAAATGTTCTATAAATATATTAAGAGCAAGAGGATAACTAAAGAAATGGTAGGGCCGATCAGAGACCGTGAGGGTAATCTGTGTGTGAAGGCGGAAGATGTTGGAATGGTTCTTAATGAATACTTTGCATCTGTTTTCCCAAAGGAAGGGGGCAATGCAGATTCTGCTATCGAGGAGGAGTGTGAAATTCTGGATGAAAGAAACATAGTGAGAGAGGAGGTATTAAAGGGTTTAGCAGCTTTAAAAGTGGGTAAGTCCCCAGGCCCAGATAAAATGCATCCCCAGGCTGTTGAGCAAAGCAAAAGCGGAAATAGCAGACGCCTTGACCATCATTTTCCAGTCCTCTTTGGATTCAGCCTTAGTGCCGGAGGACTGAAGGACTGCTAAAGTGGTACCCTTGTTTAAGAAGGGAGAAAGGGATAGGCCGAGTAATTACAGGCCTGTCAGCCTAACCTCAGCGGTGGGAAAATTATTGGAAAAAATCTTGAACCACAGGGTAAATCTACATTTAGAAAGGCAAGGATTAATGAGGGACAGTCAGCACGGATTTGTTAAGGGAAGATGGTGTTTGACTAAACTAATTGAATTTTTCGAGGAAGTAACCAGGAGGGTCGATGAGGGCAGTGCGTACGATGTAGTGTATATGGACCTTAGCAAAGCTTTTGATAACGTCCCACATGGCAGACTGATCACGAAGGTAAAAGCCCAGGGCAAAGTGGCAAGTTGGATCCAAAATTGGTTTAGAGGTAAGAAGCAAAGCGTAATGGTTGATGGACGTTTTTGTGACTGGAAGGATGTTTCCAGTGGGATTTCGCAGGGCTCAGTACTGGGTCCCTTGCTTTTTGTGGTATACATTAACGATTTAGATTTGAATACAGGGGGTATGATTAAGAAGTTTTCAGATGACACTAAAATTGGCTGTGTGGTTGATACTGAAGGGGAAAGTCATGGACTGCAGGAGGATATCAATCTACTGGTCAGGTGGGCAGATCAGTGGCAAATGGAATTTAATTCGGAGAAGTGTGAAGTAATGCACTTGGGGAGGGCTAATAAGGAAAGGGTATACACATTAAATGGTAAGCCAGATGAACAAAGGGACCTTGGAGTGCTTGTCCACAGATCCCTGAAAGTAGCAGGACAGGTGTATAAGAAGGCATTCGGAATGCTTGCCTTTATTGGCTGAGGCATAGAAGACAAGAGCAGGGAGGTTATGCTTTGTTGGGGTAAAAAGGAGGCTTCTCTCCCTCAAGGTGGACCAACTGAAATAGTTAATCGACACCTCGCCCAGCTTCCCACTGTATAACGACCACGGAAGTAAACAAACGAAACCTCAGGTTTACCGGTTTTATTATGAGCAATGCATGGGAAGGTTCAGTCGTGGAACCTCCAAAATACAAGAGTTTTCAAGTACAATTTATACAGGTTTTGGAGAGGAGCTATCTTCCTACAAAATCATCGATAGGTCTATTGTTATCAGTGATGTTACATTGATTTGTCGACTCTTATCAGACGGGCTCTGAGTGGTACATGGAACTGTCCATATCTCATCATTGTTTTGTTCCATTTTGCCCTCTACCCCAGTCTATCCGACACCTAGGGTGATTCGTACTGGCTTCTTTATCTCTTCCTCAGTGACCTTTAAACAAAACTGCTGACTTCGGCTGTTTAAGTGTTACTAAGGTTAAGCTTTAGTTTAATGCATATGTGTGCTATACCTATATAAGCAAGTGTTACATACATAGGCAATTATACAGACCCTCCTAATACTGATAAGCTCACTACCTTCAGCATAATTCTGACCCCCTATTTGCTACCTTACAATTTCCCCCTAATGCCCCTTGGCTATATACCCAAGATAGCCCATTTCCCAATTAATACCTCACGGGTGAGGGTTGTCCTTTCGCTTGAGTAGCGCTACTTCCCGAGCTGCAGGATCTACCTGTTGGCTTTCCCATCAAGGTTATACTAAGTAAGTCCTTTCTGCCAGACTGTCTGATTTCCCTTTATTCAATGTTTTAATTATAGTACGGGCTATGGCCTGCCTTACATCGGTTACACCTTTTTACAGGATAATACTAGCAAGATGAGTTACCTTGCACTACAACCAGTACATTTAGTCCAGCATAGTTTGTGCATAAGTCCTTTTTAGCCAACATTTTCTCGGTGTTCGAATTATGCCCCGCCTAGGGTATTCTCTATTTCTTCTATCTTTCCGCCACTTGGGGTCTTCTCTATTCTGCCGAATTTCTGCCCCGCCTGGGATATCCTCCATGTTGTTGAATGGTGTCCAATTCAGTCGAGTTTATTCCCCTTTCAGTTCGAGTATCGGTTTTCCTTGTGGCCCTATAATAAACCCGTTTATATCTGTCTCGTCAAGCGGAGTAAAGCAGAAGTCAATATCCATGATGGTGCATGAGGTGTTCCTTTCCTCATTTCAGTTGCCGTGGTGCTCAGACATCAATCTCCATTTCCTCGTAGAACAGCGATAATTTAGTAGTCCTGTGTTAGGGGGTTGATACTCAAGATACTTGGTTATATCCACAGTCATCTTTGATCATTCGTAGTGGATCTCGACATAAAGCAACTTGGTTATTTTTCTAACACTCATCTATGCTGAGACTCTTCGTACTGTTGTTCTCTTCAGTTACATTTCTGGTTTGTCATGGTACCGCACGCGAGTTTGATTTCTTATTTCTCCTACATTGTTTGGTATAGAGGATCTCCCTTTGTCACATCATATTGTGGTATAGATAATACAAAACCTATTATATTTAAATGTCCAGTTACACATCTGGCCTTTGGGACCCAAGCATGACTGTTTCTCCGCACCTTGCAGGCATGAGTCATGTTTTTGTCCAAGATCCAGTTGGTAAATACATCAAGTGTTATCCAATCCGGCACCTTTCCATTCTGAAGCTGCTCTAGGTTATGTTGTATTCCATTGAGCAACTATGCTCCATATTCTAGTTCTGTCTGTATGGTTTTACTTAAGTTCTGTTCTGCTCTATTCATTGAATTTATAGTTCTAGCGTGGTCTCGCAATGTGTGGGCAACTTGTAATAATTCCCTCTCTGTGCCATTACCCAGTTGTGCCTGTATCTTTTCATTATCCTCATCCTTTTCCAGCAATCCCCGTTACAGCGTTACAGTGTTACAGCATTAACTCGATTATCTATCGTGAGTCGGTCTTTGGTGTTTACCGTCGCAACTCCCGCCATGTATCCCGCCGCGTATCCTGCCGTGTATCCCACCGCGTACCATTTCTAGTATCCTTCTTTTTCCCCAGTCCCGTTTTTTACCTGACCCTCTTTCCACATTAAACTTCATGGTTTTTGATTCAGGGCCTTTAAGCACTCGCAGGGTAAGGTTTCTATACAGGCTTATAGTGTTTAACCCGCAGAAGTTGGGGGTGTTTAAATTTAGGAATACAGTAATTATTCGCTGACATACCCCGAAGTGTATCTTATCCTTGGCTGCCTTATCATTTTCTCTTTTGCCCCAGCGTTCACAGTTGGACACGTTTGTGGTGCTGGGGGTATGATGGTCGGGGCCCTGGTAGTGCTCACTTTTGCTAATGTAGTGTGTGGGGCCGTGTTGGTGGGTCTATCTCGGGAGATATCCCTCCACCACCATTCCTAGATGTTGAGTGAAATCTGTACCCCCTTCCCCCGGGTGCAGTATCCCTGTCCCTCCTGATTATAAAACACATTGTGGTCTTATTCCCACTAATTATTGGTCCCGTATTACTGGCCCATCCCCAATGTTGTTTTGTTTCCTTGTTACGTTGTTTTATGCCCGTTATTTAAGTCTATTGTTGCTCCGTCCATCACCATCAGTGTTTTTGATTCTTTATTAAAATAATGTCATCCGAGTCCCTGTAATACAGGCCTTGCCGTCCCTCAGCCTGCTGTCCTTGATATGAGGCTGCATTACCCCACGAGCATTAGAGTCCTGCAAAAAATAATATTTCCCGGTCGTCACCGGTTAGTTAGTGACCATGCTTTTTTAACTGGGTCCGGTGTTTCCACTTGCCGATACCCCTTATAACTACCATAACTTACCATTATTACCTGATAGGATCCGGTCCATTTTGGTGCGAGCCCGAACCTCTCTGGCATAATCACCTGACTGCCTATTTGGTGTATTTGGCCCTCCTGTTCCTTAGTGTCGTTCTCTAAGTCCTTGATTTGCTAATCTCTAGCATGTGTCTTTAAATCATGTAACTGTTTACAGAGTTCCACTACAAATTTCCGTATCCTGTCTTTTTTTTAGTTCAAAAAGTGTCAGTCCTGTCGTCCGACTAGGGGTTGCCTTGAGCTTCATTAGTACTCAGGGTATCCTGTTTGTTGTGTATGCATGCCTGTTTACTGTGTGATGTCTGTAACACTGTTATGCCACACTGAATGTACCCTTATAGTGTACACACCTTACCTGTACACCAGAGGGTGCTGCGGCTGGAGACCTAAGGGTTACCTGCACACTGCAGGTAACCCAGTATAAAAAGGAACTCACAGCTAATTGCCCTCACTCAGGAGCTGCAAATAAAGGACTACAGGTCTACACAGTTTAGGTATCATACTCTGCCTCGTGGCATCATTACTAAAGGTGCCTACATACATTACAACTGGCGACGGAAATACGAGGTCACGAACTACATGCTCAACATGTCTAACCTCAGCAACTTCCAGCAATTTACAGAGGGGGAAGATTGGGATGTTTTTGTGGAAAGATTGGAACATTTCTTTATAGCCAATGACCTGGACGAGGACACACCAGCTACACTACCAAACAAATGCAGGGCCATCCTGCTTAGCAGTTGTCTCGTCAGGGACTTACTAGCCCCGGAGAAGACAACTACCAAGAGCTATGAGTAACTTGTAACAATCATACAGGAACAACTAAAACCGAAAGAAAGCATCCTCACAGGCAGGCACCGGTTCTACACTTACCGGCGACCTGAGGGTCAAGAAATTGCTAAGTATGCTGCACACTTAAGAAGATTCCATGTGATTTTGGCGACCACCTTAATGAAGCACTAAGGTGGACATACTTGTCATCGGAATTGGACACAAAGGCCTCCTACACAAGTTGTTCTCGTATGACATCACGGTCACCCTGCAGAAAGCAATCCAAGTGAGCCAGGCCTACATGGTTTCGGCCGGCGACTCCAGACGAATACTGACCCAGGACTCTAAACCGGCGAGTGCAGTGCACCGCATGGACAGTTCTAAAAGCAGAAATGCTGCCCCGAGTCCGGCAACCCTGAGTCCGCCACATGGGGCAAACCGGATGGCCCCGTGCTGGCGCTGTGGAGGAAACCACAGGGCCCACCAGTGCCGCTACAAAGACTATGCATGCAAAGGCAGCAATGAGAAAGGGCACCTTCAGAGAATGTGCAGAAAACACTTTGCTCACCACATCTCTGATGAGTTGGCTGATCAACCGGGCTCCGACACAGAAGAAGAGGAAGTTGCTCAAACCTTGGAAGAAGAGTATGGAATCATTACCTGCTCCATCGAAAGTTCTCCGTGGACGATGGAAGTGGACATCGACGGGGTCCCAGTCTCGATGGAGATTGACACAGGGGCGAGCCAGTCTGTGATGAGCCAAATGACCTTTGAAAAAATTTAGATGAATCCCGCCATTCGACCAAAACTGTCTTCTGTCTAGGCGAAGCTGCTCACCTATACCAAAGGTAAAATCCAAATCGTTGTCAGTGTTGACGTCCAGGTCACCCAGGACGGCTTGTTGAACAAACTCCCCCTGTGGATTGTAGCCGGCGACGGTCCCACTCTACTGAGCAGGAATTGGATGAACCGGGTCCACATCAGGTGAATTGGCCCTGTGGAAGAAAAGACCACCACAGCCCACCTGCAGGAAAGCCAGGAAATGGCTGCAAAACCAGCACCATGAGGAGAAAAACTTGTAATCAAAATGGCCACCGCCGTACCACAAGTGAGTATGGAGGAGCATCACGTGACACCGAGCGGCCAATCAGATTTGAAGGTTCCCTTAAAGGAGACCAGTAACCAAAGAAATGTAATAGTTGTACTGGATTTTAAAGCTAAACATGCAATAAAAAGGTGCAAATATGAAAATGTATGCAATGTAACAAAGAATTGTGATGCTGGTTTAACTAATGTGACTAATGAGATGAATGCAGGTGTCAGTAAGGTTAAGAACAAATTTATTATGCTTAACACTAATGATAAAGAATGTGAAATGTCTAATGTAACTATGTCTGTTGAAACCAGGACACCCAAAAGTGATGCAAATGCTAGAATGTATAATGCAGGTTCGACTCTGTGTGATCAGAGCCAAGGTGTCATGTATACCAGTAGGACACTGCCAAAGGACATTGGGTCCTACAGGGACCATGTTGATGCCAATGGAATCCCCCTGTGGGAGACCCCCAGATCCAGCAGCCTACCTGACCATGTAGCCTGGACCTTTGGAACGAATGTGATGCCCCTTGCAGGACAACACACACAGCCAGTGGGAGCAGACCCACTACAGGGACAGTGGTCAATGGGCAGCCCAGCCATCACCAATGGCAACCTGCACCAGACCAGCCCTACAACCCCTGGCCACCAGGGTCAACACCAGGAGCATGAGGCCAATACCCTCCAGCTTCCCTGGCAAACCCTGGGATGATCTGATCCTCATCCAAATTGGTGGACAACAAGCCCACCCAGTCTTGTGGCCCTGCCCACCACCCCACAACTTCCCACATCACAGAGTATACATACCACTCACTGCTGCCGTGGCTACTCACCCCGCCCCCCACCCCGAGGGATCCCACAACAGTGACACCCACTTGGTCTGTGTGTGAGGGAGGGGAAACGTACGAGGCCAGCCTCAAGCACAGGGATCACACCTGGCAACCACACAACCCTCACCACAACCTCCCATAGCCCATCACTGATCACCTACCCTGGTTGTCATGTATTTAACTGTCATTGTAACCCATGTATAAACTGACCTAAGTTGTACACCGTGAGAACATTGACCACTAGGTGGTGAACTTGTGGGAGACACTCCTAACCTGGACTTTCAGGTGTAAAAGGGGAAGCTCCACCCACCTTCATCACTTCAGTGCTGGCTAATAAAGATTACTGGTCACAGAGTGACCTTCTCTCAAGTATGGGCCTTGTGTGCATTTGTCCTCACTGAGGAGCTGCAAAATAAAGGACTACAGGTCTACACAGTTTAAGTATCATACCCTGCCTCGTGGAGTCATTACTAAAGGTGCCTATATACACCACACTGTCTACCCATCCCTTTCCAGTCTCTGTGATATAGGATATTTTTGCCTGATCCCTAGTAAAGCGCACGCCTGTTTCATTATCTTCCCTGTGAAGTGTGTACCTTGATTTAAGTCTACTGTGGTGGCATTATTTCTTCTGCTAGGCTCCTGGCCACGGTTTCTGCTGAACAATTTCTAGTGGTGAAAGCCTCTACCCACTTTGTAAACTGGTCTATTATAACTAGGCAGTATGTCTTCCCTTTGTTGCTGGGTAATGGTCCAGTAAAATCCATCTCCAATTTTTCCCAGGGTCATTTCGGTCGGTGGGATCCTTCTCTGGATCCCATCCGTCCTTAAGCATCTTGTCGATTAAGCCCTTCCGATCGCTTGTATAGAATCTAGTAAGGGTGCCTTCTTCACCCCAATCTAATTCTTTCCCCGACGCCATTCTGTGATCCGACTACCGGTGGTCCTACCGCACTGGCCCCTTCACGCGACTTTAATCCTGCCCAAGATTTCCCTGTTCATTGATTTAAAATGAGACCACATATTTTTAATAGCTATTTTGTTTACTGAAATCCAATCTTCCCACAAGCTATATACATTCCAGCATTTCGTTTTTACGATCCCGTTCACTGAGCAAACCTTGTGTTTTATTTCTCTCGGCACAAAATCTAAACTTCCGTGCCGGTTCCATCTTTTTTAAGAATTCTCTGATTCCCAGTTTTTTCCTTCATTTGCTGAGTTCGCATAACTTAGATTTTTTTTTCCCTTTTGAATCCAAACATAATCATTTTTTTTTTTGATGACCTTCCTCTAGTCCACAGTTAAACATCTTTGTTTCTCTTTCTTGGCACAGAACTTTTGTGTCGGGCTTAACTCATAGGTTTTTATATTTAAACCAATATCTTTTTTACAGCCAATTTAAATCTCCTTTCTTCAAATTAGGTTTTGTATTTTGATGATCTTCCTCCAGTCCATTTTCCTAAACATCTTTGTTTCTCTTTCTAGCAACTGCAGCTTTCAAGGTCGGATTTTTATCTTTTGTTTTTCCAGCATTTTTCTTTGTATTAATTTTCCATTATTCTCAGCTAACATTTTATCCCACTGGCCAGTTTTCTTAGGATCCTGGGGTCCCACCCCCTTTTTAGTTTGTATTCCCGCTTGTTTGCGCTGAGCACGATCAATACCGGCTTCTCCGTGTTAATACCGTGTCACGCTTCGGGACATATACCTTATTTTTCCTCTAACCATCGCTGGGGTCCTCTCCCCCTTAGGTTGTATTCCTTCTTTTTCAGGCAATACATCTATCCAACCCTTGGTTTTCGTCCGTCCGTGATTCGCTATAACTTGTTCTACAGATTACCCCTTCTAATTCTTTATACAGGTTACCTCCTGCCCCGTCAATGCTACAGCTGCAGGTGGTACAAAACATACTCACTGCCATTCAGCTCTCACATCATCCAGGTCAGAGGGTCTGCATCCTGTTCGTGACACCAAATGTTGGGGTAAAAATGAGGCTTCTCTCCCTCGAGGTGGACTAACTGATATAGTTAATCGACACCTCGTCCAGCTTCCCACTGTCTAACGACCACGGAAGTTAACAAACAAAACCTCAGGTTTACCGGTTTTATTACGAGCAATGCACGGGAAGGTTCAGTCATGGAACCTCTGAAATACAAGAGTTTTCAAGTACAATTTATACAGTTTTTGGAGAGGAGCTATCCTCCTACAAAATCATCGATAGGTCGATTGTTATCAGTGAAGTTACATTGATTTGTCGACTCTTATCAGAAAGTCTCTGAGTGGTACATGCAACTGTCCATCTCTCATCATTGTTTTGTTCCATTTTGCCCTCTACCCCAGTCTAGGGTGGTTCGTACTGGCTTCCTTATCTCTTCCTCAGGGACCTTTAAACAAAACTGCTGACTTCGGCTGTTTAAGTGTTACTAAGGTTAAGCTATAGTTTAATGTGCATGTGTGCTATATCTATATAAGCAAGTGTTACATACATAGGCAATTATACAGACCCTCCTAATACTGATAAGTTCACTACCTTCAGCATAATTCTGACCCCCTATTTGCAACCTTACAATATATCCCTTACATGCTTAAATTGTATAATACACTGGTTAGGCCACAGCTGGAATACTGCTTGCAATTCTGGTCACCGCATTACAAGAAGGACGTGATTGCACTGGAGAGGGCGCAGAGGAGATTTATGAGGATGCTGCCTGGAATGGAAAATCTTGGCTATGAGGACAAATTGGATAGGCTGGGTTTATTCTCCTTGGAACAGAGGAGGCTGAGGGGAGACCTCATTGAGGTGTATAAAAATTTGAGTGGCTTGGATATAGTGGATAGCAAAGGCTTGGTGGAGGGGTCAATTACGAGGGGGCATAAGTTTAAGGTGGTTGGAGGAAAGTTTAGAGGGGATTTGAACAGAGGCTTCTTCACGCAGAGGATTGTGGGGGTCTGGAACTCACTGCCTGGAAGGGTGGTAGAGGCAGAAACCCTCATCACATTTAAAAGATGCTTGGATGGGCACTTGAAGTGCCGTAACCTGCAGGGTTACGGACCTAGAGCTGGTAAGTGAGATTAAACTGGATAACCTCTGATTGGCTGGCGTAGATACGATTGTAAGTACTTCAGGGAATCGAATACGGCCAGAGTGATCTCCTGGACTAGTTTCGATTGCCTGGATGGGTCAGAGAGGAATTTTCCCAGATGTTTTTTCCCCAATTGTCCTGGGTTTTTATCTCGTTTTTTGCCTCTCCCGGGAGATCGCATGGCTCCAGTTAGGGTGGAGTGTAAAATGTTGCAATACATGGGGTATCGCAGTTGTGGCAGGTAGACTGGTTGGGTCAGATGCTCTTTCTGCCATTGTTCATAGGTTTATATGTAACCTTCAGAGCTGCTGACCGAGGGCCATGTGGCTCTTTGTCGGCCGGCGCGGACACGATGGGCCGAAATGGCCTCCTCCTGCGCCGTAAATTTCTATGTTTCTATGTTTCTATTTATTAACTGCAAAATAGTTAAGTAAAATTCTTCATCATAATTTGACGCACTAAAATTTGGCACTGCTAATTGGAGAAAGTTTAGAATAAGGTTATCAAAATAGAGTATCGACGAGGTTATGGAAAGAAATATTCTTGCAATCTCCAGAATGAAGCAAAACAGAATGGAGAACAGAACATTCAATAACTGTTTGCTGTAGATCTGTTAAGCTTTGAAAGCTTTTATGAATGCACTAATAAATCCAATTTAAATATTCTAGCTGCGCTGTCCAATAGGGAGTAAAGGATTATGGGGAGTGGGCAGGGAGGTGGAGTTGAGGCCAAGTTCAGAACAGCCATGATCTTATTGAATGGCGGAGCAGGCCCGAGGGGCCAAATGGCCTATTCCTGCTGTTCAAATAAAAATTGCTGACTAGCCACAGGTATGCCTATAGCGATATTGTTTTTGCCATGTGTACTATTTTTAGTAGAAAACATCTTGCACACAATGGGGTTGAGTTTCCGCTAGGTTTCATTGGTTACATCAACACAATCCGGCCAGAATCAGCGGGACCAGCGCAAACAATCGGGGAATTTTAAACTTGTGAGTTACGCCGATAACCACTTGTGCTCATGTTTTGCGATCTATTATTCTTGTTCAAGGTGCTATTCACCCGAATTAGGTCCCACTCACAGAACCCCCCACCCACCCCAGCTGAGAATTGTGAAATTCCTTCAATTGCGTTGGTTCGGAAAGGCTCTTCAAATTGCGTTCATTTTCTTAGGCGCACAGGTACTAACAGGCACGTTTTACAAGTTCTTTCATATCAAATATAAGAAACTGACTAGTGTACCTCAATGAAATTATTAAATGGTCCAGTATAGTTTTTTTTAAGTAATTTTCTGAGATTTTAAATCAGATTACTCATAGGTGGAGGACTGAACGCCCTTACTAAACATGCTTACTTTTGGTGATAAATCCATTTTCAGTTGCATTAATAAATGTGCATCAGGTTAACACACAAATACATCATGGAATTAATTTTAATGGAAAGAAGAAAAATGAGACAATTATATTCTATTACGCTGCCCATTGCGCTGATTCATGGAAAATTTTACATTTGTGATTAAGCAAATTCATTTATCGGAAACTTGAAGTATATCCTACCCAGCGCCATCTTGTGCCCAAAGCAGAAACTCAACCCCAAGCTCATTAAATGCATTTAATTTGTATATTTATTTAACAAATATCTATCGTCATTCAGTGAAAAACTTTGCAGTCCTTCTTTCACAAACATTTCACAAACGTTTGGAATTCCGGCAATAATTTATCAGACACACCACATCTTAGTGCAGCTTTTGTCCAGCTGTTGCAAGCAGTACTTTGACTTTAACACTGCAGTTGCTGACAATGTTGACTCGCACAACAGGACTCACCAGACCTGTCCCTGCTCTCCATCCCGAATGCAGTTGGAGAGATTTGAACTCTCTCTAACTTCAGACTGTTTGTTTTCCTGACTCGGACTCAGACTTAAATTCTAACTTTCTCTTGGATTTGTTTCCAGTACATTGGATGCAGGATATGCTACTGATGTATCAAAACTATTTGATCTGTCAGAAATAATTGAATCACTCCCACTCTCAACTACTTCCATATTTGTGGGCAAAATATAATCAATGTGAACAAACCTAACTTGTCCATTATCAAACATCTTGAACAAGTATGTGCAAGGACCACATATCTTCACCACTCTTCCTGGTAACCACTTTACCCATTTATGGTGATGGTTCTTCACTCTCACCTTCTGATTTAATTTCACACTTCTCTCTTTTACTCTACCTCTATCATGATTCTCTTTCTGTCTTAATTGTGTCTCTTCTACGGACTGTGCCAAGTTTGGTTTTAACAACGAGAATCTGGTTCGTGGCTGTCGTTTGAGAAACAATTCTGCTGGTGTTCTACCAGTAGTTATGTGAGGAGCATTACACAGAAACATAGAAAATAGGTGCAGGAGTAGCTCATTTGGCCCTTCGAGCCTGCACCACCATTCAATATGATCATGCCTGATCATGCAACTTCAGTACCCTATTCCTGCGTTCTCTCCATACCCCTTGATCCCCTTAGCCATAAGGGCCACATCCCTTTTGAATATATCTAATGAACTGGCCTCAACAACTTTCTGTGGTAGAGAATTCCACAACTCTCTGAGTGAAGAAGTTTCTCCTCATCTCGGTCCTAAATGGCTAACCCCTTATCCTTAGACTGTGACCCCTGGCTCTAGACTTCCCCAACATCGGGAACATTCTTCCTGCATCTAACCTGTCCAATCCCGTCAGATCCCCTCTCATTCTTCTAAATTCCAGTGAATATCAGCATAGTCGATCCAGTCTTTCTTCATATGTCAGTGCTGCCATCCCGGGAATCAGTCTGGTGAACCTTCGCTGCACTCCCTCAATAGCAAGAATGTCCTTCCTCAGATTAGGAGACCAAAACTGTACACAATATTCAAGGTGTGTCCTCACCAAAGCCCTGTACAACTGCAGTAAGACCTCCCTGCTCCTATACTCAAATCCTCTCACTATGAAAGCCAACATGCCATTTGCCTTCTTCACTGCCTGCTGTACCTGTATGCCAACTTTCAATGACTTATGTACCATGACACCCAGGTCTCGTTGCACCTCCCCTTTTCCTAATCTGTCACCATTCAGATAATATTCCGCCTCCCTCCCTGTTTTTGCCACCAAAGTGGATAACCTCACATTTATCCATATTATACTGCATCTGCCATGCATTTGCCCACTCACTTAACCTATCCAAGTCACCCTGCAGCCTCTTTGCATGCTCCTCACAGCTCACACTGCCACCCAGCTTAGTGTCATCTGCAAACTTAGAGATAGTACATTCAATTCCTTCATCCAAATCATTAATGTATATTGTAAATAGCTGGGGGCCTAGTACTGAACCTTGTGGTACCCCACTACTCACTGCCTGCCATTCTGAAAAGGACCCGTTTATTACTACTTTTTGCTTCCTGTCTGCCAACCAGTTCTCTATCCACGTCAATACATTAACCCCAATACTATGTGCTTTAATTTTGCATGCTAATCTCTTGTGTCGGACTTTGTCAAAAGCCTTTTGAAAGTTCAAATACACCACATCCACTGGTTCTCCCTTGTCCAATCTACTAGTTACATCCTCAAAAAATTCTAGAAGATTTGTCAAGTATGATTTCCCTTTCATAAATTCATGCTGACTTGGACCGATCCTGTCACTGCTTTCCAAATGCGCTGCTATTATGTCTTTAATAATTGATTCCAACATTTTCCCCACTACCGATGTCAGGCTAACCGGTCTATAATTCCCTGTTTTCTCTCTCCTTTTTTAAAAAGTGGGGTTACATTAGCTACCCTCCAATCCATAGGAACTGATCCAGAGTCTATAGAATGTTGGAAAATGATCACCACTGCATCCACTATTTCTAGGGCACTTCCTTAAGTACTCTGGGATGCAGACTATCAGGCCCCGGGGATTTATCGACCTTCAATCCCATCAATTTCCCAAACACCATTTCCTGAATAATAATAAGGATTTCCTTCAGTTCCTCCTTCTCGCTAGACCCTCAGTCCCCTAGTATTTCCAGAAGGATATTTGTGTCTTCCTTCGTGAAGACAGAACCAAAGTATTTGTTCAACTGGTCTGCCATTTCTTTGTTCCCCATTATAAATTCACCTGAATCCGACTGCAAGGGACCTACATTTGTCTTCACTAATCGCTTTCTCTTTGCATATCTATAGAAGCTTTTGCAGTCAGTTTTATGTTCCCTGCAAGCTTACTCTCAGACTCCATTTTCCCCCTCCTAATTAAACATTTTTTCCTCTTCTGCCGAATTCTAAATTTCCATCAGTCCTCAGGTTTGCTGGTTTTTATGGCCAATTTATATTCCTCTTCCTTGGATTTAACACTATCCCTAATTTTCCTGATTAGCACGGTTGAGCCACCTTCCCCACTTACGATACATTATTAGAAAATTATCCAATTTGTGGTCCAATGACAACTGTTGTATCTTTGGATTTGTATCCAATATTTGTTTGATGAGGGCATGTTTTAACAATTTGTACAGTGCTCTCTGCTGCACCATTCGAAGGAGGGTGGTATGATGGAACCTTGGTATGTTTCACACCATTTTTGCTTGTGAACTGTGAAAATTCTTCTGAACGAAATTGTGGTCATTATCTGAAACAATTTCTTTTGGGAGGCCAAATGAAGAAAGTAATCTTTGCAAAATGTCTAATGTTTTACTTGTTGTTATTTTCCACATTGGAAACACCTCGACCCACTTCGAATGGCCATCAATCACAATGAACAATTGTTGTCCTTCTAGCTCAGCAAAATCAATATGTAGCCTTTGTCACATCCTGGGATGCCATTTCGATGGCTGTAATTGTTGCTTGCATACTGATTGACATGTTGTACACTGACTTACGATGTAATTTATATCTTTATCAAGATCTGGCCACCATAAGCAACTGCGTGCAAAACTCTTGGTCAAGCACATTCCCAAGTGCGGGTCATGGAGGTCTCCAAATAACTTGGACCTGAATTTATTTGGTCTAACCACTCTTGCACCCGACATGATACAATCTTTATCGACTGATAATCCATTCCTACAAATGAAGAATGGATGAATATCTTTGTCTGTTACCTGGTTTGACCATCCATTTGCAATATACTCATACACCTTTGACATCACTGGGTCACGTTTGGTTGGTCTACCAATCTCTTCAGCTGTGACTGCCAGTTCATCAATGTATGAAAAATAAAACACCTCTTCCCTATCGGGTGTAATTTGTGATGGGGAAAGCAATCTAGACATAGCATCAGCATTACTGTGATCAGCTGATTGTCTGTATTCAATATCATGTGCATATGCTGACAATATCAAAGCCCATCTCTGCATTCGGGCTGCAGCTAATGTTGGAACTGGGGACTTTGGATGGAGGATTGTTGTCAGGGGCTTATGGTCCCTAATGAGAGTAAACTTATGACCATACAAGTATTTGTGGAACATCTTGACCCCAAAAATTAATGCCAAAGCTTCCCTTTCGATTTGCGCATCATTATGCTCACTGGCTCTGAGAGTGCGTGAAGCAAAAGCAATTGGTCTCTTCTCCCCACTACGTAATACATGAAAGATTACTGCCCCAACTCCATACGGAGAGGCATCACATGCTAGCTTGATCTCCTGAGATACGTCACAGTGAACTAACATGGTGCTCTCTACCAAGTTGCTTTTACACTCCTTGAATGCTGTATCGCATTCTTTTGACCACTTCCAATGGACCTGTTTTTTCAATTGATCATTCAGTGGATGTAATTCTGTAGCCAAATTTGGTAGGAAATTCCCATAAGTTCAAAAGACCCAAAAATGATCGAAGTTCAGTGATATTCTTGGGAGTGGGTATATTTCTGATTGCATCCAGTTTTTCCTTGGTTGGATGCAAATCACCTTTGTCTACTCTGCACCCTAAGTACTCCACTGAGTTTTGAAATAACACACACTTGTGAGCAGTCACTCATACTCTGTGCTTCTCTAGTCGTTTGAGGACTTCATTCAATATGTTAGTATGAATTTGCCTATTTGGTGCTGAAATTAGTATGTCATCTAAATAACACACTACCCCTTCAATACCTTGCAAAATCTGGTTCATTACCCCTTGGAATATGGCAGGGGCAGAAGACACTCCAAATGGTAGCCTACTAAATTGATATAGGCCTAGATGGATATTTATAGTGAAGCATGCCTTGGACTCCACATCTAGTTCAAGCTGTAAGTAGGCATTTATAAAATCCAACTTTGAGAAAATCTGACCCCTGTCAGTGTTGTGAACAAATCTTCTACATTTGGCAATTTATTGAGGACATTACCCTCTAGAACCTGGTTTACGGTTACTTTATAATCACCACACAATCTTACCTTACCATCGGACTTAGGTACAACAACAATGGGTGTAGCCCAATTACATAGATCTATCTTAGAAATAATGTTCTCAATCTCTAGTCTTTTGAGTTCTTGCTCAACTTTCTCCTTGAGTGCATATGGTACGGAATGTGGCTTGCAGTAAACCGATCTAGCATCCTTCTGTACCCTGACACTCGCCTTGAAACTTTGGATCGGACGGCCCATTTGGCAGAACACCTTCGGATACTTCTTGATGACATCATCCTTTGACGCAAATCTCGTTTCAACACGAAAAATCTCACTCCAATCCAGCTTCAGTGATCCCAACCAATTTCTTCCTAGTAATGCAGGCTTGTCTCCTGCCACTACTATTAGAGGCAAGTTCTGAACTTGATCCTTGTATTTCACCGGTACGGTGATACAACCTACCACCGGAATGTTCTCTCCCGAGTAGCCTCGCAGCTCTATCTTGGCTTTCTCCAATGGGAAATCCTGCAATTTGTTGAGGTATAGCGACTCCGGTACTACACTCACGGATGCGCCAGTGTCGATTTCCATGGGTATCTTGAATCCTGCAACATCTATGTGGATTATGATACTTTTCGAATCGCCATCCATTCATCTCGTGCTCCTGATGATGTTTAACTCTAACATCTCCTCATCCTTTTGTTATTCTTCCATGCTATGTAATCTCTGGGGATTTCTACTCATAGCTTTGAAAGCTGGTTTACCCTTCAGTCCCCATGCCGTAGCAAGATGCCCAGTTTTCCTGCAGACGAAACACTCTGCCTTCACATATGGACAACTTTGAGCAATGTGTTGTCCCAGGCACCGATAGCAGGATATCAATGCTCTGTTCCCATTTCCAGTTTCTGAGACTTTGGGGCCCCACCGCCTTTTACTTTGAACCTGCAGGCGATTCACCTCGGTTGTCTAATGACTGAAACTAGTATGAAATTCTTGGGAATATTGGTCGGCCATGCTCATCGACCTAGCTGTCTGACAAGCTAAATCAAAAGTCAAGTTAGGCGTCGACAATAACTTTCTTCTGATCGCATCATTTTTCATCCCACAAACAAAGCGATCTCGCAATGTTCGGTTCTGAAAGTCTCCGAAATTACAGTGAATAGATAGCTTTTTTAATGCTACAATGTACTCACTGATATTTTCTTTGGCCTTCTGATTTCGTATTCCGAAACGATAACTTTCAGCAATTTCTAACGGAACGGGGCTGTAATGTTGTTCTAACTTAGTTAGAATCTGTTTCAGCGCTGTATCCTTTGGCTTGTCAGGCACCAGCAAATTTATCAGCGTTTCATATAACTCGGGCCTGGCCTCAGTTAAGAATATATCTCTTTTTCGTTCCAACACCGCCCAGTTATTGTCTTCATTATCGGAGATTTCGATGATATTATTTGCAGTGAAAAACATTTCTAGCCAATCCACATATGCTCTGAAACTTTCACGGTCCCACTGAAATGCCCTCAAATGCCCGATAACTCCCATAGGGGCAGCCATTTTGACTCTGGCAGTTTAATCAAATGTGCTCATAATTTACTTCAGATTTGTAGCTGTTTCCAAAAACAGAGAAGCTCTCAAGGTCTCTGTCGACTGGCTGAATTCTTCTCCAACAAAAATTTCAGCTTTGTATTATCCGATTACATTCCATTCTCGTCGCCAAATGTAATATCTTCAGAGAATATATAACACACAACCTGTAAGATGGCTGCCGGTTCCGGAAACTTCTGACCTGCTGGTCAGGTGACCTGCTCTTTATTAAACAGCACTAGCTGCAGTAACCCAAGCATCCACAGTGTGGAGCCACAGACATTACACACCCGTGTTGCACACCATTTTAGCAGACAGCCAATAAGCAGTAACCAAGCAGGTAAAGCACACACAACAATCAAACAACAGATTCCCGCACTTATTTTTTGTCTTACCATTTTCCGAACAGACACAAAAAAGTTTAAAGTCTGATGCCGTGCGAATATGAGCATTGAGATCAGATGCCCAACAACGCTCATTTTATATTTACTTGCCAAAAATGCAATTAGCCACATCTGGATTCCCAATTAGCCAAGTTAGCTGGTGGCCAATGCATTGGACAATACTGTTCTCACAGCAACAAGCTTTGTGCTTCCTCAAAGCTCTGTTAAAAAAAGCATCAAGATATTAGGAAAAAATTGCACTGGTTTAGTACAAGATATCTGTTACTAAACCACATTTTAAAAAGACTCTTTACAGAAGATGAAACTAAACAAAATTAATCCAATAATTCACGTCACATCAGTCGCCAACCTAAAGAAAACATTTCAACCCAGAAATTTTGATTTTGGCATTGAAAATATTTTCTTTAAACTGTGAAGGTTAAATGGAAGTTGAAATGCTTTATGTGTCTATTTTACATCAGTCTATACTCCTGTAGATGATGCTTATGTTCCAGATGGGGGATACTCAGTATTGAATAGCATTATTAATATTAAAATATTATCTTGGATAGTTTAGAAAAGCGCAAAATTGATAGGGTTCCATAGGATAATATCCATCCAAAGGTGATTAAAGAGATGGGGCAGGTGCTCTGTCAGCCCCTTGCCCGTATCTTCAATAGTTCAATAGAGTCAGGGATAATTCCCTTAGACTGGAGGCTAACTCATGTAGTTTCAAAAAAGGAGACAAATCAGAGCCAGGGAACGACAGACTTCGCAGCCTAACATCCATTACTGGGAAGATGCTGGAATGGATGGTAAGGGATGCCCTGTATGATCACTGGGAAAGGGAAGGGGCCAGTAGAAATTCACAACACGGCTTCTGTTAAAATAGGTTTTGCCTTGCAGAGTTTATGAAGGAAGCCAGTAGGGTAGTGGATGAGGGAAATCCGCCAGACAATGTTTACCTGGAACTTTCAGAAAGCCTTTGATAAGGTATCTCACACCAGGTCACCTCACAAGATGGAATCTTGTGGTAGCAGCAGGAATTTGAATTGCTGGATTTGGAATTGGCTCCTACCTTGCAGCAAAAAGTTATAGTTAATGTTTGTGGTTCAGCCTGGAGGCATGTTACTAGTGGTGTCCCCCAGGATCGGTCCTCAGCTCGTTACTGTTCACTGTCTTTATTAATGACCTGGACACTGGTGTTGGTAATATGATTAGTTCATTTGCAGATGACACTAAAATCTATTAAGACAGAAGAGGCATGCAATCGAATGCAAAAAGATTTAGATGTGCTAGGGCAGTGGACCACAGAATGCCACATGGTGTTTAATTTAGATAAATGTAGTGTCATGTATATTGGTAGGGCCAACACAGAATAGACGTATCATTTGCAGGGAACAATACTGTAAGAGTTTGAGAGAGAAAAAGAACACGGTGTTATTATGTGCAGATCACTGAAGGTTCATGACCAATGGACAGAAGCTATAGCTCAGACTAACACGGCATTGGGTTGTATTAATGGAACCCTTCAATATATAATCAAAGGACAACATTTTGACACTATACAGGAGTTTGGTCAGATTGATACCCCCACATGGTGGGTGATATAATGGTCTTGGAAAAGGGCCAGAAGAGAGCTACAAGAATGATTCCCAGCTTAAAGAATCTCAGCTACTCAGATAGGCTCAAGGGCCTTGGTCTATTTACTTTAGACTGGCATAGACTTAGGTCTACAAAATAATCAAAGGGTTGGATAGCATGCCTATTGTTAAATTATTTCAGTTTAACAGATTGGGAAGGAAAAGGGGACATGAGTTTCGACTATGTAAGAGTAGGAGTAGAATGACGCTGGGTGGTTCTTCTTTTCCCAGAGAGTGGTGAGCCCCTGGAACATAGTGCCGGCTAGTGTGGAGGATGCTCACTCTCTGTATACCTTCAAGAGGGAGCTGGAATGGTTCTTGACTAGGGCAGAGATTGCATCATATAGAGGGTAAGTGTCGTCATAGACAACACTTGGTCTGTGTGATCTCCTGGACTGGTTTCGATCACATGAGAGTGTGGGAGAGCAAATTTCGAGATTTTTTTTCCCTTATTGGCCCTGGATTTTTTCTCTCTGTTTTTTGCCTCTCCCAGGAGATGACGTAGCTGCAGGGAGAGGAGGGGGGAGTGAGAGGAAGGAGAGGAGGGAGTGGGCAGGAGGGAGGGAGGAAGTGTTTAGTCATGATGCTCTGGCCAGCTTGGTATGGGGCAGACTTGATGGACCAGCTGGTCTTTTCCTGCCCGTCAATCTTGTATGTTAATATGTACACACCTCTAGGCTTTGTAGTCCTCGTTCTCATCAACAGGTTAACTTGAGGTAACCAATTTTGGGTGACTCAATATCCAGTCAGAAAACCAGATTGCAGTTCCCAAACTATCAATTTACGCTGCAGTATAGAAACTGTTAATGAACTGGAAGGTCCTCAAAAACAATCAGTATTCAAATCGGGATTCTGTCTCCTAGGAAACAAGCATAATAAATCAAAACTGACAAAGGTCATCTCAGCCTGCGGCAGTGGTACCTTCTGTCAAGTGATAATTCAGCATTGGTATTGGACGTCATGTAGGTGCCCACAACCCATTTGCTGCTTTTCTGAGTTCAAGGTGGATGCACAGAGACATACAAGCATTCTGTGTTTTGGGAATAAATCGTACAGGGAGATGGAAGAAACTTTAACAAGAGTCAGAAAAAAGACTTTATATAGCACTTTACCATGTCTCTCAGAAACATTGCAAAACACATCACATATAATGATTCACTTTGAAATGGAATGATTTGTGTAAGAAAATGCAGCAACCGGGACAGAACAGCAATTAGATGAATAACCAGCTAATCTGATTTGCGGGTGTTGGTTGAAAAGAACTTATGACCAGAACTCTGGCTCATCTTCAAATAGTGCCATGGGATCTATAACATCCACCTGAACCATACGAACAGGTAATGTCATTCATAGGACAGCCCCTCCGACAATGCAGTATTCCCGCAATACCGTACCATGAATGCCACTCTAGTGTATGTGCCTATGTTCTGTAGTGAGGCTTGAACCCTTAACCTTGTGACAGAAGCAAGAGCACTACGAGCTAAGCTGGCATTACAAGACTCAAAAGGATAATTAGTCCACAGTTGTGCCATGTACAACAGCGGAGTTAAAATCGAGGTGGTCGGCTTACCGGCCCATTCTCGTCCCACTGCCATTTTAAATCAGGTGGGAGCCTCATCAATCTATACAAATCGGGTGCCTGTGACCTACTTAGGACTCCGGTGCAATTTAGAGAGTCTACTGGATAGAACTTGCGTCATGGACATTCTGCTAAGTAAGATCTGGCAGTGAAACGGAAGAAGCCCCAAACAGTCAGTCAAAAGTTATTTTTGTGGGTCCAAGAGAGCAGCAGTGCCCCTCTGGGCTCCAAAAGAATGTGAGCCGCTGCCCCCCACCCCCCCATGCTCCAACCCTTCTGCGATCAGCCCAGCCCTTCCTGGATCTACCCATTCTGCCAGACGAAAGCGGGACACACATTTGGGACGTGCAGTTCACCTACGGCATGTTAATAACGCCCGATTCTCACAATGGGCCAGATCTCCTGCCAGATGAATCGGGCTGCCGTACAGCGTACTCAACGGCTCGGCCTCCAGAAAGTTCCAATTTATCCCGCAATCTTTTAAAACCATGTGCCACATCCAACCACATAGCAAACGATGAATAGGCCTAACTTATTCAGATTCTATTTATCATAAAGATAATAAGAAAGATCAGCACTTTCACCATTCTAAGCGGAATTCCCACACCACCCCTTTTTTGGGTATTTTTTACTTTAAAACTTTAGCCGCTAAATTCGGTTCCTTAGCACCTTTTGTTTGGGCGCTATGGATACCTATTCAATTGCAAAATGGCATTGGGTAGCTCCTGCTTCTGCTACAATGAGAGCTGAGACATCGGTCATCACACGCTGCATCCTGGTTGGGTCACAAGTGCGCTAATGGAGTTGGCCATCACTTCCATGCTGGAGAAGATGGGCTCCGAGCTCTGCGCAAAGCCCTCTGCCAAGTTGACGCCGGACTCCTCCATGCATGTTGGCATTGCACACAGGCTGGCTGGCAGGCCTGCCGATGCACCAAGCATTTCATTGTGCATACCTATCACCCTTTTTCTGTAGACCGCCCCATCAAAGTCCTCTTCTGAGTCACCTGTCACAGAAGTCATCTATAACCTCACCCTCCAGGGAGCTGGCACCTGCATCCCTTACCCCCTACCCTGGCTGCAGGCCACTCGTGCCTGGTGTCTCACCACGTCCAAATCCCGCGTCTAACCTCCTCTGAAGTGCGCAGAGTGTCAGTCTCTGAGCTGGTGGCTGCGAGTGTGAAATCGAGTGACCATGCTGTGTTTTTAGCATCACTGACTTCTTCCTCTTCCAGTTCTTGCTCCTCCACCACTGACTGGCCAGGTTGCAGTTCTTGGGTATCTGAAAGGAGAAATGCACAAGGGTAGGGTTGTGGTGAGGGGGGAGGGTGAAATCAAGAGGTGCATGCTTACACCATCTGCAGCTTCTAAATCAGAAGAGATTGTAGGATGAGGGTGTGAAAAAGAGGATGAGGTATGAAGATACCGTCATCTTCGATTGCCTTCTCCCTGTAGCTGATGAGCTCCTCCCAGAGTCGCAATGTGGATTCCGCCCACTAAGGGGCACAACAGACATGATCTTCATCGTGCGGCAAATCCAAGAGAAATGCAGGGAACAGCACCAACATGGCCTTCCTTGACCTCACAAAGGCCTTCGACACTGTCAACCGTGAGGGATTATGGAGCATCCTCCTCAAATTCGGCTGCCCTCAAAAGTTTGTCACCATCCTTCGCCTGCTTCACAATGACATGCAAGCTGTGATCCTGACCATCGGATTCACCACAGACCCAATTCATGTTCGGACTGGGGTCAAGCAAGGCTGTGTCATTACACCAACACTCTTCTCGATCTTCCTTGCTGCATTGCTCCATCTCACCTTCAGTAAGTTCCCTGCTGGAGTGGAGCTAATCTACAGAACAAACTGGAAGCTGTTCAACCTCCGCCGCCTCCAGGTCAGCTCCAAGCTCGTCCCATCCTCTGTCAGCGAACTACAGTACGCAGACGATGCTTGCGTCTGTGCACACTCGGAGGCCGAACTCCAAGCCATCATCAACACCTTCCCCAAAGCAAGGACGTTACACTAAATGTCCGTAAGACAAAGGTCCTCTACCAACCTGCCCCCGCAACACAGCACTGCCCCCGATTATCAAAATCCACGACGAGGCCGTGGACAACGTGAACCATTTTCCATACCTCAGGAGCCTACTGTCAACAAGGGCAGACATCGATGACAAGATCCAACATCGCCTTCAGTGTGCCAGCGCAGCCTTCGGTTGCCTGAGGAAGAGATGTTTGAAGATGAGGACCTCAAACCTGACACCAAGCTCATGGTCTACGGAGCAGTAGTGATACCTGCCCTCCTATATTGTTCAGAGACATGGATTTTATACAGCAGGCACCTCAAAACACTGGAGAAGTACCACCAATGCTGCCTCCGCAAGATCCTGCAAATCCATTGGTAGGTTAGGCGCACCAACGTCAGTGTTCTCGCACAGGCCAACATCCCCAGCGTCGAAGCATTGACCACGCTCGATCAGCTCCAATGAACAGGCCACATCGTCCACATGCCCGATACGAGACTCTCAAAACAAGCGCTCTACTTGGAACTTCGACACAGCAAGTGAGCCCCAGGTGGGCAGAGGAAACGCTTCAAGGACACCCTCAAATCCTCCTTGAAAAAGTGCAACATCCCAATCAACAGCTGGGAATCCCTGGCTCAAGATCGCGCAAAGTGGAGGAAAAGCATCGGGAAGGCGCTGAACACCTCGAATCTACTCGCCGAGAGCAAGTGGAGGCCAAGCTAAGAAGCACGCAACAACCCAGGCACCTCACCCAACCGTTCCTTCAACCACTGTCTGCCCCACCTGTGACAGAGACTGTAATTCCCACATTGGACTCATCAGTCACCTGAGAACTCATTTTTAGTGTGGAAGCAAGTCATCCTCGACTCCGAGGGACTGCCTAAGAAGAACAAGAATCTACAGGATACATTGCATCAACCCACCAAGGATACTTCAGTGGCACCTCCCTTCAGTGTGACCTCTGCCGCTGAGAGCAGCAAGGGGGCACAATTACCTTCAAGTTCTCTACAAATCCCATGCCACCCTGACATGGACATATATCACCATTCCTTCATAGTCACTGGGTCAAAATCATGGAATTCCTGACCTAACACCATCGTGGGAGCACCAAATCCACAACAAGTGCAGCAGTGCAAGGAGAAAGATCACTGCCAGGATTGCACTGCCTGACAGGGAGATGGAAGCAGATCCAAAAGCAACTTTCAAAAGGAAATTGAACATATACTTGAAAAGGAAAATTTGCAGGGCTATGGGGAAAGAGTGGGGGAATGGGACTAATGGTTAGCTCTTTCAAAGAGCCAGCACAGGTACGATGAACAAAATGGCCTCCTATTGTGCTGCTCCAACATTACAACAGTGACTACACTTCAAAAGGACTTCATTGGCTGTAAAGCACCTTGAGATGTCGGGTAGTCATGAAAGCCACTATATAAATGCAAAGCTTTCTTTCATAATTCTATTCTTTGATTCTATGATACCATCTTCTGAAGACAACTAGTGATGGGCATTAAATTAAGCCTTGCCAGCATCACCCATATCCAGAGAGCAAATAAATGTTTTAAAAATGATTATTCCCTCATCAAAAGTATCCTGATGGACCTTTAGGATTGATGGGACATAGAATGACCCAATTCCTCAGGCTTCTTTCCAAATGAGCATACCAACATGTAAAAATGTGGTTAAAGAAAGGACGGGGCCAATAAGAGATGAGCAATGAGCACGAAGGACTGACTGAGATATTAATGGAATACCTTGCCTCAGTTTTTGCAGAGTGTGGTAGTGGGAATTAAAGGGTGCAAGAGGAGGCGGTGAAATAATTAGAAAGGGTTCCGCTTTCTTGCCAGTGCCTATATCACCGAGATCCGGATCCACCAGACAAACATTCTGAGTACTCTGCTGTATGGTAGTCAGCCCTGGGCCACCTATATCAGGCATGAGAGAAGGTTAAAGTCTTTTTATCAAATCAGAATTGTAAGTGTCTAAAATAATGTTAATGCTCGTGATCTAATGTGATAAAAACATATGATTGGGGAACATTGGTAGCAAGCACAGCAGCATGGGCCTGGGAGCACTCTTCTGGGTATCAAGATATCATTCAGAAATGCTCGAGTCCAATCAGAAGTGGCTGATCTGCTTAAAATGGCAGCTCAGAGTAATCCAGCTGCATGATAGGTGAATAATAAAACAATTTTCTTTATAAAATCAATTTTAAACTTGCCATTTTTAATCAGAAGCAGCTTGTTGAGGTATCTTTGGAATTAGGCCCATTACCGAGTGTTAACCTGAAGCATTCCTTTTAGCAGTTAGTACTGTATTGAAGTTCTAAGCTGAATAACAGTTTAGATCTATTGAAAGGGTTCTGTAGATGTTAAAACCATTTAGAAATGCACCAACCAATATGAGACACAGGTTATATTTATTTGGACTACTTAATGGGAATGTGGAATTCGTTTTACACATTTTGGATTTAGTAAGAAATACTAAACGAGTTTGGCAACCACCATATGGGTATTTACTTCAGTGCTTATTTTTATTTTTCACTTGAGTAAATTATCAATTTTCTGGGCAGCCAAAGTAACATTCACTTCCACAGTCAAAAGTACATTACAGCTCACATTTCAGATCCGAGAGTCGATGCTGCTAATGTCTAAATAATAGGGCACAAGGGATATTCTTCAGCTAAGTTAAATCCTGTGAGTGCATTATGTCCATTATTATAAGTGTGAGATTTATCACGCCCATGTGTTCTGGCAACATTAGAAATGAAAATAATATTTCCGTAATTGCGAGTCATCAGTCTTCTTTACCGCATTGAAGCAACCATATAGCAACCACCTAATTACTGTGGAAAGAGCCACTTGCTGCCTTCAGTGTCACCTTACTCACCAACAGAAAGTAGTTGAGGCCAATTCACTAAATATATTCAAAAGGGAGTTAGATGAAGTCCTTACTACTCGGGGGATCAAGGGGTATGGCGAGAAAGCAGGAAGGGGGTACTGAAGTTGCATGTTCAGCCATGAACTCATTGAATGGTGGTGCAGGCTAGAAGGGCTGAATGGCCTAATCCTGCACCTATTTTCTATGTTTCTATGTTAACACCTAATGAACTCCAGCCATCCCAACATCATTACTGCCATGTACAAAAAATTTTACCAGCTTTTCACTACACTGCAACTAACTTGACAGGACTTATTATAACCCCCCCCCCACCCCCCACTCTACCCCAGAATTACAGGGGAGGCCTTCGATTTGAGCGCCGAACAAGCACAATTTCGGCAACACTCCCACAGTGCCTGCCCAATGCGGCACTGAGGAGGCCCAAACCTCTCTCAGACTTGGGCCTCATCAACACTGAGAATTAAATTCAACTTCAACAGGGGCGCTAAACAGGCGATAGTGGATTAACTCCCCCTTATAAACCCCGGGCAACGGAAAATCAGGCAAGGTGTGTCAGTGGCCGTTGATCTGCTGCCACCCGCTTTGTGCCCCAACGGAGGTTGAATTTCACCCTAATTTTGTCGGTGAGCTGCAGATGCCAAATGGCCACTTGGCAGTTTCCTTTGACAGAGAACTTGCCGGCAAGTTCTCTGTCATGCAGCTGATCATGCAGCTAATCCTACATTCATTGTCGGACTCCGATGGCAACTTTCAAAGAGGAATGGGCAGAACATTCAAGGTTATCCCATTTTTCCAGGGTTGAGAGGAATGGCGTTGGTAAGGAAGACTGGCAATTACAGAAATATTATTTTCATTTCTTATGTTGCCAGAACACATGGGCGCGATAAATCTCACACTTATAATATTGGAGATAATGCACTCACGGGATTTAACTTAGCTGAAGTATATCCCTTGAGTCCTATTATTTAGGTAAGACCTTTGAGTGCGGGGGAGTTGGAGTGGATGCCATGATGTGCAGGGGATGGGGGGAGGGGAGAATTGCCTGGCAGCAGGCAGGAAGGTTTTTAAGGGGCACAGAAGAGGTGCATTCTTGCTCCTCCGGGACCCACAGAATTCTTAAAAAAGAGCAAAACTATTTTTGGCGAAGGCTCCAGTGATCCCATTAAGGATCATCGGGTAGGACTCTCAACCCTGGAGAAATGGGATGGCCTTGCACCTTGCATGTTCTGCCTATTCCTCTTTGAAACTTGCCATCGGAGTCCGGCAATGGATGTAGGACTCTGATTTGCATGTCTAAACAGCCTCCTACCTGTTTTGGGTGGGAGGGGCTGGCCACCCATTTAAAAGCCTGCTTGAACATTGATTGAGACAGGCAAATGGGTGCACAAGCTCCTTAGCTTCTCTTACATTTAGTTATATGACCAACTATCAGCTCATTCTCTCAAATCACAATCTCGTTTAATAATCAGCTTGTACATTGGGGGGGGGGTGGGGAAGGAGGTCTATTATTCTACATAATCAAAATAGATTTAAACCATTATTAGATACAAAACAGGTTTTAGATGGGTACCTATAAAACACATGGGCCTCGATATTAAACCTAAGACAGGTGAGAGAGGTTCGGGGAGTGGTTAAAGAGTTAATTGTGGGGAATGCGGGCCCAACACACCACACGCGTGCTCCCCGCCATTTCTACAGCGGCGGATATTGGGGGCGACTGAATGTCTCGTCGCGTAGAGGCAGGACTTTTAATTAACATATTTAAATCGGGCTCCCACAGTGCAATTGGGAGCCCGATTTAAATTTCAATGCAGAATGGGAAACCCGGCAGTGTAAGGGAGGCGGGAGCTGCCGACTCCACAAGGCAAGTGCCTCTTTCAGCACTCCTTGTGGGCCAGGCAGAGCAGCAGTGCTCCCCAGCCTTTGGCCTCCCCCAGCCCCGATCACCAGCACCCCCACCACCACCCCCAACCCTCCCGATCACAAACTCATTCCTCCCTCCCGATTACATGCCTTCAACCCGATTTTATCTTGGGGCAGGATTTGAGAGTGTGGGATCGTGCCTCATTTAAAATTCCCCACACTGACTCCTGCTCGAACCCTGCGGGAATGACGTGTAGACCAGCAGGGTTGGTAAATAGAGCGGCTGCTGGCTGCTGGCTGCCGCCACGGATCGACGAAACAGGCCAGGTAAGTGAGCAAGGGCGGGGGGGGGGGTCCCAGCTGGAGAGTGTGTAGGGCAGAGGAGGCCCAAGATGCAACACCTGCCCTTTTACCTCCTCCCTTCCCACTGTCCAGGGCCCCAAACACTCCTTCCAGGTGAAACAGTGATTTACTTGTACTTCTTGCAATTTAGTATACTGTATTTGCTGCTCACGATGCAACCTCCTCTACACTGGAGAGACCAAACGCAGATTGGGTGACCGCTTTGCAGAACACCTCCATTCAGTCCGCAAGCGTGACCCCGAGCTTCCGGTCGCCTGTCACTTTAATTCTCCGCTCCACTCCCACTCTGATCTCTCTGTCCTCGGACTCTTGCACTGTTCTAATGAAACTCAACATAAGCTCGATCTTTCGATTAGGCACTTTACAGCCTTCTGGACTCAGCATTGTGTTCAACAATTTCAGACCATAACCTCTGCCCCAATTCTTTCACAGCTGTTGATGATTCTATCATTCCCATTTACACCTCTTCTGGGCTCATCTTTTGTTTCTTAACTTGTCCCATTACCATCTCCTTTTGCCCTGCACCATCATCCATTTAGTCTCTTAATTTCTTCTGCCTTCCATCCTGTCACAGACCTTCCGTTTGTTCTTTCCTCCCCTCCCCCCTTTCCCTGCCCCTATTCTTGCTTAAAAACCACTTGCAGTGTATTTGCTTCATGGGTTCTTTGCTTAAGAATTCACAGCTACACATTTGCTGTAAAGAACCAGCTGGTTTATTAGCAAAGGTTTAACAATCAAACTGAACACTACCGGTTCATCCACCAGACTCACAACTGCATGCCTCATCGAGGAGAATCTGATCTCAATTAACTGGGGTTCCATTGAATCATGTGAACATCACATGACTGGCTAAGCCACTCACAGTGCAAAACTGTGAGCATGCTCACAGGTGCATATATTACACCTGTTACATCTCTAACTTTCCCCAGTTCTGACGAAGGGTCATCGACCTGAAACGTTAGCTCTGTTTCTCTCTCCACAGGTACTGCCTGACCTTCTGAGTATTTCCGGCATTTTCTGTTTTTATTTCAGATTTCCAGCATCTGCAGTATTTTGCTCTGGCCCAAGGATTATTTGTTGGGTCTGCTCCTCCTGGGCAACAAGGAACCTTTCAAAAATGTAATACATACCTGGGCTTCTCTTGGCCTAAGTCTGCTTGGGGTCTGTACGTGATTCTTACATCTCCGAGACAAATTGACGTTGGGGTCTAAATTATGTCACCGGACCCTGACATTTTTATATTGCTGATGCCCCCCGCCTGCGGCATGCAGCTCCCACACTCCCGAAAGATCAGGGGCTGCATTTTCCAGTCCTTTGTGCCCATCACTTCCATGCTGGCTATCATGCCCTCCAAGCTCTGTGCAAAGCTCTGCTCAAGGTTGGAGCCAGACTCCACCATGCTCCTTGACATTGCACTCAGGCTCTCTGGCAGGCCTGCCTTTGCACCAAGCATTTCTGTGGGCATACCCATCAGCCTTCTTCTGAAGGCCGCACCATCGAAGTCCTCATCCTAGTCCTGTGCAGCAGAGCCCATGCACGAACTTTCCGGGGCGATGGTACCTGAGCTACCCTTTCCTCCTGGCCTGGCTGCAGGCCATTCATGTCCAGTGTCTCACCACGTGCAGATCCCGCCTCTAACATATCCTCTAAAGTACGTGGTGCGTCAGTATCTGAGCTGGTCTCTGTGAGTGTGAAATCGAGTGACGGTGCTGTGTCTTCAGCATCAGTGCCTTGCTGTTCTATTATTTCATGCTCCTCTATCCATGCTTATCCAGGTATCAGTTCTTGGCTATCTGAAAGGAGAAAGGCACAAGGCTAAGGTCGTGGTGAGGGGAGAGGAGGAAAGCAAGGAGTGCATGCTTAAACCATCAGCAGCTTCTAAATCAGAAGAGATTGTGGGATGAGGGGGAAGTGAGATGTGAGAAGGAGGATTACATATGAGAATACCAGCACATTGTATTCTTTCAGCCCTGCCACTAGCCACAGGGTCAGCGATGGCCCTCCCAAGAATGACTAGCACGGTCTGCTCCATGGGGGTCAGGTTATGCAAGCCATCCCCCGCTGCTTAGGTCCTGCTGGCTCTGATTGTGAGCCACTTTTTCCAGCAAGAGAAAGGGAAGTGTGTCAGTGAGTGGGGTGCCATGTTTGGATGATATGCCTGACATGGTTGAATAGATGAAAGTGTGTGCAAGCTGTGAGATATGGGTGTGCGGCTTGCAGCCATGGTACCTGTGTGAAGTTGAGGTGAAGCTATGAATGTGATGTATGAGTCATGTTTGGTAGAGATTGTTGGTAGGTGAGTGATGAAGGTGTGGTGCATTGAGCAGTGTATCAGGCTACTGGTGCAGATGGTGGCTATGGCATTTGAAGATGAATTCACTGGGTTTGACCACTCGTGTGAGGCCATTAAACTTCTTCATCCACTGCGTCCAAGTCCTTGGGGATATACTGCTGGCATTCACCACAGTGACTACCTTCTCCCATTGGATTTGCCTTGATGGCCTCCTGGTCCCCTTATGGAAACAGGACCTCTTTCCTCGAGTTGACTTCCTGCACCAAGGCCAGCAGTGCTGCATCAGGGAACCTTAGCACACGCTCTCTCACCTGTTGCGACATAACCCTTTTGTTTTTCCTCCTCTCACTCCCTTCCCCAGCCAGCTGAATGAGCTGCTGCAGGCAAAATGCAACTCTCCTTTAAGAAGTGCAGATTGCCTTTAATAAGTGCAGACTAGTTTTAATTGGTCTTAGCCTCGCACAAATTTGGACCCCCGCCGATGATTCAGCTACTCAGCAGCACGTTCAGTGCTGGGCTGAACACCACAATCATGATAATCAGCAGACACCACGAAGTTAGCGTGTTGCCTGCATTCCTTTGAACGGGCATGGGGTGATCACGCGTTACCATCCCCGGGGCTGTTTTTGGGGATTGTGAGGTATTTGATGTGGCTGTCATGGTGGAATAGCTGATAGTCTGTGTGTGAGGTGTGAGTTGTGGGTAAGCGAGGGTTGTAATAGTGCTGAATGTGTGAGCATGAGGAGAAGGGGGTTTAGTGAAGTGTGTTGCAGTGATTTTAGGAGAGTATGGGATAGTCGGGGAGGGCAAAGTTGTGAGTGCTGTGAGTGTTGTAATTAATGAGGCTTTGAGTGCTGCAGTTGTGGTCAGAAAATATGAGAGAAATCTTCTTACCTTAAAAAACCTAGTTAGATCATTGATTTTTTCCCAACAGCCATGTTCGTGGTACAATGCTCCTGACATTGATGTACTCAACAATTTCTTCCCACCATCTATGAGGAAGGTCTTTGGAGGCCTTTGGGAGGAATGTTCCTACTTCTCCCCACTGCCTTCAGCAAGGCCTTTAGTGCAGCGTTAGAGACCTTGGTACCCACTCACTCTCTCCCTCAGCCATCAGTTCACCAAATTGTTCCTGGGTCTCTGCTGCCAGAATGCACCTCTCTTTTAATAAGTACTGACTGCCTTCAAGTACCCCATGTGCCCCCCACCCCTGGTCCCTCACCCCCCGATGAATAGCATGTTTTGCGATGGCTGCACATCTGGATAATTATTGCGAGCTGCTTGCATTGACCTTACCTGGGACAGACAGTGCCTGCCCTTCCCCCTGCATGCCCTTTTTCAGGCACAATCTGATCTTTAGGCACTTGAGTCATCACTTTTCACGTAGTTTCAGAACTAAGCTGGAATCTTTGAAATAGACCTCAGTACGTGAAAAAATAAGAAATTATATTTTTGCGAAACAGGTCACACTGGAGATATCTAACAGACTGCTACCACAGAGATATCTCTGTGGTAGCAGTCTGTTAGATATCTCCACTTGCATGTACTGCACATCTAAAATAAAAACAAGAATGCTGTAAAATGCAGAGCTATCAGTCAGTATATGAAAGAAAAAGATAGGTTAACATTTTGGGTGTAATCTTCATCTTTCAGTGAACTTGCAATCTTTCACTTATTGTCATTTGTGCTCTTATCTAACCACTGTGAAGGCAGTGAGTTCAGCAGCTTTGGTTTGGAACAACATGGATCTGGATAACTGGAAGTTGCAGTCAAAACTGATTTAAAATGTTTAGGAAGAGGAATATTAGAAAACACAGTAATTGGCATTGCGGGATGTCGGATACACTTGTATACTGTACGGGAGAGCTGTAGGGGTGATCAATAATGCATGACAAGAATTTGAATAAAGATTACGCTGCAGGTTAATTGATAAGCCAGATATGTTTTGCATAATGATGACTATAAAAGGTCAATGAATCCCAATCCCAATACTTCATCATTACCGAACAGTCAAAATCTTATTGTTCCAATTTTACAATAGTTTTAAATTTAACAACAGTTAAAATTTAACTGAATAAAGACAAAATAAATTCATCAAGCGTTATGCTTGGATCATATTTATGTGCTGATCAAAACTGGTTTGTACGGTGAATAAATAGAAAAAGCACATCAAATAAGAACATAAGAAATAGGAGCAGGAGTAGGCCATATGGCCCCTCGAGCCTGCTCCGCCATTTAATATGATCATGGCTGATCCGATCATGGACTCAGGTCCACTTCCCTGCCTGCTCCCCATAACCCCTTATTCCCTTATCGGTTAAGAAACTCTCTATCTGTCTTAAATTTATTCAATGACCCAGCTTCCACAGCTCTCTGAGGCAGCGAATTCCACAGATTTACAATCCTCTGAGAGAAGAAATTCCTCCTCATCTCAGTTTTAAATGGGCGGCCCCTTATTCTAAGATTATGCCCCCTAGTTCTAGTCTTCCTTATCAGTGGAAACATCCTCTCTGCATCCACCTTGTCAAGCCCCCTCATAACCTTATACGTTTCGATAACATTACCTCTCATTCTTCTGAATTCCAGTAGAGGCCCAACCTAGTCAACCTCTCCTCATAAGTCAATCCCCTCATCTCCGGAATCAACCTAGTGAACCTTCTCTGAACTGCCTCCAAAGCAAGTATATCTTTTTTTAAATATGGAAACCAAAACTGCATGCAGTGTTCCAGGTGTGGCCTCACCAATACCTTGTATAACTGTAGCAAGACTTCCCTGCTTTTATATTCAATCCCCTTTGCAATAAAGGCCAAGATTCCATTGGCCTTCCTGATTACTTGCTGTACCTGCATACTAACCTTTTGTGTTTCATGCAACAGGTCCCCCAGGTCCTGCTGTACAGCAGCACTTTGAAAATGTTGTGATGGACTATGATTTATGCTTATAAAACTGTTGTAGGAAGGACTGCAAAGGAGGTAGAGAGAATTGTGGGCACACAGTGATTATAGGGTTTCAATAGTCAAGGGCACAGACAGGCGATTCTGCAATGATCAACGCGAGTCCTTCATGGAGTGTTGTTTTCCTGGTGCCAGGGTAAAGGACATCATGGAACGGGTGCAGAACAGTTTGAAGGGGAACAGCCAAAAATCATTGTCCATGTGGGAACCAATGACATTGGAAGGAAAAGTGCTGAGGTCCTGAAGTCAGAGATTCAAGAGTTAGGGAGGAAGTTTAAAAAGTAGGACCTCAAAAATAGTAATCTCTAGATTACTCCCAGTGCCACGTACCAGTGAGTACAGGAATAGTGGCTGGAGAAATGGTGCAGGAGAGAGGGCTTCAGATTCCAGGGGCATTGGGACCAGTTCTGGGGCAGGAGGGACCAGTTCAAGATGGACGAGTTGCACCTCAACAGAGCTGAGAGCAACGTTCTCGCGGGGAGGTTAACTAGTGCAGTGGAGGAGGGTTAAACTAATTTGGCAGGGTGTGGGGGGGGAGGCACCAAGATGAAACAAAGTGCATCGAGGACTGGGAGTGACAAACAGCACGAGAGCAAAGAATAGTTTAAAAATTACAGGGATTAGACAGGGGGAAAATGCAAGGCAGTCTAAGATGAGTTTGGAGTGCATGTGCGTAAATACACGTGACATAAATAAGGTTGGTAAGCTGCAGGCACAAGTTGCCGCATGAGACTATGATATAACGGCAATAATAAGAGACCGCACTCAAAGAAGGGGAAGATTGGGAACTTAATATTCCTGGCTCCAAGGTATTCAGGAAAGGAAAGAAAGGAAAAGGAGGAAGGGATGGCAGTATTGATCAAAGAAACTATTATAAGCAGTGGAGAGGGATTATGGGTCGGAATTTGTGGTGAGTTATAACGGGTGAACAAACAGCATTCACCATTATTACCCCTTTGAAACCAACCGCAGCTTGAGAATGTAGCACGTGCGCATCTAAACACAGAAATCCTGAAGCTGCAGTCAGTCATTCACTGCTCCGACACTGGCTGTGCTGCGGGACCCCCACGCCAGAATCTATTTGGTTAGAATTAAGGAACAATAGTGGAGCTATTGCATTATTAACAATGACATTTCTGCAGCCACCGATCTGCTCAATCACACCCTCACTACCACATTTGATGCCCTAATATCTATTAAAATGATTACTCTCTCCCACCCTTAACGTTCCCCCTGGTACAGTCCTCTTCTTCACTCCCTCAAATCAAAAGGGCGCAGACTTGAACAGATGTGGTGGACAACTGGTTTAGCCATTCACCGCCAGATCTGGCTGGATCACATAAAGCACTATCACTTCCTACTCTGTCTACAAAAACTGCTCACTATTTCAGGATCATTCTGGATTGAAAAAATAGCCCCAGGCTACTATTCTCTACTGCTAACCGTCTCCTTAAACCCCTCTCCCCCGTCTCCACCACACTCACCTCCAGCAGCAAGTGTGAGGAGCTCATGGACTTCTTTGTATCAAAGATTGAGACCATCCGATCAGCTGCCTCTGTGAGTTCCCTTCCTTCTCCTAGCCCACAGGGCCAAACTTCATCTGAGGCTCCCACCTGCCCTAGCCCTGAACTCATATCTTTGTCTAGTTTCTCTTTGATCTCCCCTCTTGATCTCTCAAACTCATCTTGTCCATTAGACCCACTTCCTGCTCCCTTGACCCTATTCCCACTAAACTGTTGACCATCCAACTTCCTTTTTTGACTCCCATGTTAGTCGACATTGTTACTGTTCTCTCTCCTCAGGTACTGTTCCCCTCTTCTACAAATCTGCTGTCATTACCCCTCTCCTTATAAAACCAAGCCTTGACTCCACTTTGCTTGCTAGCTAGCACTGCATCTTCAAACTCCCTTTCCTCTCCAAAGTACTTGAACGTGTTGTCGCCTCCCAAATCCGTGACTGTAGGAGCAAAAACCTTAATCAGGGGAAAAGTAATTTGGTAAAATTAAAATATAAAGCAAGAAAGGCTGAGAGAAAGGTTTAATGCGTTCATGGTAGAATAGATGAATCCCACATTCCAGCAGTTAGGCTGAAACACAGAACAATGGGTCTCACAAGGGCTAGGACTAAAGTCAGAGAAATCTCTGAGGAGATAACACTTCTGAGCACCCACAAGATTTATGTTGGCAGCTCACAGAAATAATGAGCTTGAGGCTGCCATGTTCCAGTCACACGAAATAACAGAAACAAGGCCCCTTTGAATTAGAATAGCCAGATGGGTCTGTCAAGGACAGAGAGCTAGCCTGGGAACACGTTCACTGAAATGTAACACATAACCTATAGGCTTTCCCTAGCAACAGTGGCCATAACTGAATGTACCAATGAAATCATTAGAAATTACTGTAACCAATTAAATTAATGTAACTGTAGTAACTAATGATATTGCTGTAATTGTATGAACCAATGTATTAGTAGCAGGTGGGCGGGTACTGGTGGCAAATAACCAATGGAACACTTCCCCGCGTAGTTTCACCATTTTGACTGTATTTCGACTCTATAAAATGTAACTGCGCAGCCTGTCCCACGAGACCGACGATTAGGAGCATTCAGTAGGGTTACTGATGCAACCGGTTCTCCTTTGATTAATCAGGTTTTATTAAATCATTCTTTTCTCTATATACGGACCTTGTGTCGAGTGTTATATTTTTAACACTCCACAATAGTGACCAGCTTTCCATGAATTCAATGTTTGAATCCTTTCAATCTGGTTTTCGTTCCTGCCACAGTACCTAAACTGCTCTCATCAAAGTCACAAATATAATCCTTTGGGACCGTGACGAAGGTAAACTATCCCTCCTCGTCTTCCTGGATCTGTCTGCAGCCTTTAACGCAGTTGACCACTCCATCCTCCTCCAACGCCTCTCCATCAATGTCCAATTGGGTGGGACTGCACTCGCCTGGTTCCATTCTTATCTATCTAATCGTAGCCAGAAATTCTCCTGCAGTAGCTTCTCTTCCCACTCCCACATTGTTACTTCTGGTGTCCCCCCCAAGGATCTGTCCTTGGCCTCCTCTTATTTCTCATCTATATGCTGCCCCTTGGCGATATCATCCGAAAACTCAGAGTCAGTTTCCTGTACGCTGACGACACCCAGCTCTACCTCTCCACCACTTCTCTTGACCAGTACTGGATGTCGGACAAGCAATTGAACAATGGAAGACCTTCAAGGAGGAGATGGTTCCAGCACAGAGCAGACACATTCTCGTACCTCAACCTGAGCCAGAAGCAGTGAGTGAGGCATAACGGCTTTATGAAGGAGGTGCTCACAGAGCTCTGCTACCTCCTGCAACCAGACCTGCAGCCTTACTCCAGGGCAAAGGCAGCGCTGCCAATGGCTATGAAGGTGACCATCGCCCTGAATTTGTTCACATCAGGATCCTTCCAGACTGGAGCAGGCGATATCTGTAACATCACCCAGTTCATGTCCACTGCTGCATAAGAGAGGTGTTAGGAGCTCTTTATGCCAGGAGAGGAGACTTCAATCTCTTCTCTCTGACCAGGTGGCGCAGGGTGCCATCGACTGCACACACGTGGCTTTGCAAGCACTGTATCTAAATTCTGAGATGCATTGCAACTGCAAAGATTACAATTGAATGTGCGGCTGGTATGCGACCATGCTCAGCACATGATGATGGTGAATGCCCAGTACCCTGCCAAGGGTCATGGGGCTAAACTTTTGCCTTCATTTTCGGCGTTTTTCTCGGCGTTCCAGATGTTTTTTGACGAAAAGCCGCCCGGCGAAAATGTCCTCTTTATTTTTTTCAAGAGCTCCGCCCACATTTTGAAAAGACTGCCGGGTAGCAAACCACTCACGTGCATCACCAAGAAAACCGCCAGGATCTAAGTTTTGCCTCAGCGGAGGATCCGTACACACCACCGAGGAAACCGCCCACAAAAAGCTGCCTGAAACAGGGTGGTAGGGGAGTACCCTGCAAAGAAAGACAAGTTAAAGTTTTTTATAATTATTTTTAAAATCCTAAAATGGCGATTACATTAAAAAGTGTCTTGAGAATGTTTTATAATTTTTTATTTTCTGTTTAAGTGAAAATATATTTTTTGAGTTTTCCCCGCTCCCTAGGCCCAACCGCAGCCTCGGATTAAATTTTTCTTTTTAATTTTAAGAACCGCCCGTTCTCACTACTTTCGACTGTAACCACCCAGCAACCGGCGAGACTCTTGGTGTAAGAACTATTTTCTCGCCGGGCGGTTTTAATTACCGAATTAATGGAAAATTTTGTCAGCATTAACTGATGAAGTTTAGCAGTATTTTCTGGGCGGCATTCGGGCGGTGAGGGCCTTGGGGAAAGTCTACCCCATGGTCGACTTTTATTCTGCATCAGTCCACTCTTCCCTCATTCTTTGAGCCACCACAACAAACCAGAGGGTGGCTACTGGGCTGCGAGGGTTATCCACTGACCACTCGGCTCATGACTCCAGCCCGCAATCCAAACACACATGGGCAGCATGCGTACAATGAGAGCCATGCTCCCACACAGAGTCTGATAGAGCAGACTATTGGTGTCCATATTGCTTCTGCTGTCTGGAGGAGCCCTGCAATACTTACCTGAGCGCGTCCCAAGATTTGTCATGGTCTGCTGCATGCTCCACAACCTCACCATCATGAGGGCATAACCTTTGCCACCAGGTATACTGTGACCAGCTGAGGAGGAGGAAGCAGAAAGGGGTTGGCAAACCAGACAGCCCCTTTCTGCCCGGGCTCATCAGACTACGGTACGTGTGAAATCAACGTCGATTCCCCAATCAGCAATAGTCCCACACCTTACCTTCCTTTTGTTACTGACCATCACATCGTCCTCTTGACCACTATGCTGAAATAAAAGCCACCACAAAAAAAAATCCAAACCAATTTTATTCAGCAATCCATCCAATATACCCTAACAAAGCCAGCTAATCACCTTTGTGCATTCTTAGTGCCTATCTTCATTGTGCCTTTGCCTATCCTAGTGCTCCTACGAAGTGTTACCCCAGTGGTGGCAGCTTGGCTGGTGGGAGGCTGCTGACCTTCAATGGGGGAGGTTGTAGATGGCCTTGCAGGACGACCTCGAGCAGCTCTGGGCCCAGAAGGCCTGACTATGGACTGCACCACCTCGCCATGGTCGGCAGCAGTCTGGGCTGACGGGCTGACAGGCAACAGCGATGATACTGGTGGAGTGGCAGTGGTGGGAGGACAAATGCTGTCATCCTGGGAGAAGACAGCAGGTTCGTCCTCCACAGAGCCACTGCCACTACCCCGAGGGCAGATTGCCAAAATGCTGTGAAACCCTAAAAGCTCCTTTCCACATTGGTAAACCCAGCCACAATGGCAGCAGTCTGGCAACAAGCTGAGCCTGCATGACATCAGTCTGAGCTTCCCCTGCAACACTCGGGGAAGGATGGCTTGTGCTTGTGCTGCAATGGAAGTGGAGATATCAGCCATCAGATGCTGCATTATGGTTGGGTCCATTAGTGTGCTAATGGTTCATAAGAACATTAGAACATCAGAAATAGAAGTAGGAGTCGGCCATTTTGCCCCTCGAGCCTGCTCTGCCATTCAATGAGATCATGGCTGATCTTCTACCTCAACTCCACTTGTCTGTACTATCTCCATATCCCTTGATTTCTTTAATATCCAAACATCTATCGATCTGTGTCTTGAATTTGCTCAATGGCTGAGCTTCCACAGCCCTCTGGGGTAGAGAATTCCAAAGATTCACCACCCTCTGAGTGAAGACGTTTCTCCTCAGCGCAGTCCAAAATGGCCAACCACAGCTTCCATGCTGGAAAGGATGGGCTCCAAGCTCTGTCCTCTATGCTCTTTGACAGTGCACTCAGGCTCGCTGGCAGGCTTCCCAAAGCCCCAAGCGTTTCTTTGTGCATACCCATCAGCGTTCTTCTGAAGGCCGCCCCTTTGAAGTCCTCATCTCAGTCCTCTGCAGCAGAACCCATGGGCGACCTCGCCTTCTAGGGAGTTGGCGCCTGCTCCTGGGCCTGCACTTTCCCCCTGGCCTGACTGCACGCCCTCGTACCCAGTGACTCACCGTGTGCAGATCCCGCCTCTAAGCTACCCGCTAAACTCTGCACAGTGCCAGTATCTGAGCTGGTGGCTGCGACAGTCAGAACGATTGATAGTGTTTCTTTACCACTCTCCTGCTCCCTCTTCTAGTGTAACCAATGGCTGGGCAGCTTGGATTTCTCTGGAATCTGAGATGAGAAAGACACAAGGGTAGGTTTATGGTGAGGGGAGGGGTGTCGGAAGCAAGAAACATATGCTTACACCATGCGCAGATTGTAAATCAGAAGAGATTGTGGGATGAGGCGGAAGTGGGATGTGAGAAGGAGGGTAACGTATGAAAATATCAGCATCTTGTACACTTTCAGCCCCGCTGCTGGCCACAGGCTCAGCCATGCCCCTCCGGAAAATGGCCAGCACCGTCTCCTTCAAAGGGCTAAGTTGATGCAGGCGAGCCTGAGCCCAACCAGTTAGGTTCTGCTGGTGCTGGTTATGCTTCACCTTTTTCTGAAAGGGAAAGGGAAGTGTGTCAGTGAGTGTGGTACAGTGTGGGTGATGGTCCTGTCATGGTTGAATAGCTGGCAGTGTATGTAAGCTGTGAGGCTTGTATCAGTGGTAAGCGTGTGAAAGAAAGAAAGACTTGCATCTATATAGCGCCTTTCACAACCACCAAATGTCTCGAAGCGCTTTACAGCCAATGAAGTTCCTATTGGAGTATAGTCACTGTTGTAATGTAGGAAACATGGCAGCCAACTTGCACACAGCAAGCTCCCACAAACAGCAATGTGATAATGACCAGATAATCTGTTTTTTTTTTATTATGTTGATTGAGTGGTAAATATTGACCAGGACATCAGGGATGACTCTCCTGCTCCTCTTCAAAATAGTGCCATGAAATCTTGTATGTCCACCTGAGCAGACAGACAGGGCCTTGGTTTAATGCCTCATCTGAAAGATGGCACCTCTGACAGTGCAGCACTCCCTCAGCACTGCACTGGAATGTCAGCCTAGATTTATGTCCCTAAGCTCCTGGAGTGGGACTTGAACAAACAGCCTTCTGACTCATAGGCGAATGTGCTACCCACTGGGCCACAGCTGACACTATGAATGTGAGGTATGAGTCGAGTTCAGTATAGATTGTTGGTAGGTTTGGTGGGTTTGGTGCATTGAGCAGTGTGTGAGCTAGTGGTGCATATAGTGCAATATGGCATTTGAAGATGAATTAATTGACCTTGACCACTCATGTGAGATCATTAAACTTTTTCCTGCACTGCATCCATGTTCTTGGGGCAATACTGCTGGCATTCACCACAGTGGCTATCTGTTGCCATTGCAATTTTGCCTGTTGCCTGGAAGGCCTCTTGGCCCCCAGGGGAAAGAGGACCTCTCTCCTCAAATTGACCTCCTGCACCAAGACCTACAGTGCTGGATCGGAGAACCTTGCTGCATGTTCTTTCCCTTTTGTGACATCATGATTTGTGTTTTTGGACTTCGTCAGCTAGTTAAATGATGATCTGCAGGCAGAATGCACCTCCCCTTTAAGAAATGCAGAATATCTTTAAGTACTGCAGGCTAACTTTAATTGGAGCTAGCCTCATATGAACTTGGGGACCCTGCTAAGCTTTTAGCCACTAAACAATGTGTTCAGAACTGGGTTGAATGTCACAATCATGCAAATGAGCAGGCAGCATGAAGTTCATGTGCTGCTTGTAGTTCTCCGAACGGGCACATGATGCTCGCACATATCACGATCCCTGCGCTCGTTTTTGGGGGCAAACCAATTTCTAGGCCACTGAGATTAAAATGAAACAGAAAAAGCCTTGCGACAAATGTAAGATTCACAATACAGTAGAGAACCAAGCTGAATACAGAGGATATCTAAAAAAAGGAATAAGGGGGCAAAAAGAGAGATTATGAGAATAGATTATTTACTAAAAGGAAACCCAAAAATCTTTTATAAATAATAAAAGGGTAGTCAAAGGAAGGGTGGGGCCAATTATGGACAAAGAAAGATATTCTTGTGGAGGCAGAGAGTATGGCTGAGGTACTAAATGAATACTTTGCATGTGTCTTCACTAGCGAAGAGGATGGTGCCAATGTAGCAGTAAAGGAGTAGGTAATAGCGATATTGGAGAGGATAAAAACAGATAAAGAGGAGGTAGTTAAAAGGTTGCTAGTATTTAAAGTAGAAAAGTCTTCTACTCCAGATGAGATGCATGCTGGGTTGCTGAGCGAAGTAAGGGTGGAAATTGCAAAGGCTCCAGCCACACTCTTCCAATCCTCCTTGGATATTCCAGAGGACTGGAGGATTGCAAATGTTACACCCCGGTTCAAAAGAGGGGTGAGAGATAAATCTGGCAATTATGGGCCAGTCAGCCTAACATTGGTGCTAAGGAATACGTGTCTTGAGGAGTGGTGCAGAAGGGAGGGATTCAAATTCCTGGGACATTGGAACCGGTTCTGGGGGAGGTGGGACCAGTACAAACTAGACGGTCTGCACCTGGGCAGGACCGGAACCAATGTCATAGGGGGAGTGTTTGCTAGTGCTGTTGGGGAGCAGTTAAACTAATATGGCAGGGGGATGAGAACCTATACAGGGAGACAGAGGGAAATAAAATGGAGTCAGAAGCAAAAGATAGAAAGGAGAATAATAAAAATGGAGGGCAGAGAAACCCAAGGCAAAAAACAAAAAGGGCCACATTACAGCAAAATTCTAAAGGGGCAAAGTGTGTTAAAAAGACAAGCCTAAAGGCTGTGTGCCTCAATGCAAGGAGTATTTGGAATAAGGTAGACGAATTAACAACGCAGATAGCAGTTAATGGATATGATGTGATTGGCATCACAGAGACATGGCTCCAGGGTGACCAAGGCTGGGAACTCAACATCCAGGGGTATTCAGCATTTAGGAAGAGTAGACAGAAAGGAAAAGGAGATGGGGTGGCATTGCTGGTTAAAGAGGAAATTAATGCAATTGTAAGGAAGGACATTAGCTAGAATGATGTGGAATCGGTATGGGTCGTGCTACGGAATACCAAAGGGTAGAAGACGCAAGTGGGAGTTGTGTACAGGCCACCAAATAGTAGTAGTAAGGTTGGGGACAGCATCAAACAAGAAATAAGGGATGTGTGCAATAAAGGTACAGCAGTTATCATGGGCGACTTTAATCTACATATTGATTGGGCTAACCAAACTGGTAGCAATGCGGTGGAGGAGGATTTCCTGGAGTGTATTAGGGATAGTTTTCTAGACCAATATGTCGAGGAACCAATCAGGGAGCTGGCCATCCTAGACTGGGTGATGTGTAATAAGAAGGGGCTAATTAGCAATCTTGTTGTGCGAGGCCCCTTGGGGAAGAGTGACCATAACATGGTAGAATTCTTTATTAGGATGGAGTGTGACAAAGTTAATTCAGAAACTAGGGTCCAGAACTTAAGGAAAGGTAACTTTGAAGGTATGAGGCGCGAATTGGCTAGATTAGACTGGCAAATGATACTTAAAGGGTTGACGATGGATAGGCAATGGCAAACCTTTAAAGATCATATGGATGAACTTCAACAATTATACATCCCTGTCTGGAGTAAAAATAAAACGGGGAAGGTGGCTCAACCGTGGCTAACAAGGGAAATTAATGATAGTTAAATCCAAGGAAGAGGCATATAAATTAGCCAGAAAAATCAGCAAACTTGAGGACTGGGAAAAATTTAGAATTCAACAGAGGAAGACAAAGGGTTTAATTAAGAGGGGGAAAATAGAGTACAAGAGGAAGCTTGCAGGGAACATAAAAACTGACTGCAAAAGCTTCTATAGATATGTGAAGAGAAAAAGATTAGTGAAGACAAACGTAGGTCCCTTGCAGTCGGTTTCAGGTGAATTTATAATGGGGAACAATGAAATGGCAGACCAATTGAACAAATACTTTGGTGCTGACTTTATGAAGGAAGACACAAATAACCTTCTGGATGTACTAGAGGACCAAGGATCTAGTGAGAAGGAGGAACTGAAGGATATCCTTATTAGGTGGGAAATTGTGTTAGGGAAATTGATGAAGGCTGATCAATCCCCAGGGCCAGATCATCTACATCCCAGAGTACTTAAACAAGTGGCCCTAGAAATAGTGGATGCATTGGTGATCATTTTCCAACAGTCTATCGACTCTGGATCAGTCCCTATGGACTGCTGGGTAGCTAATATAACACCACTTTTTTAAAAAGGAGGGAGAGAGAAAACGGGTAATTAAAGACCGGTTAGCCTGACATCAGTAGTGGGGAAAATGTTGGAATCAATCATTAAGGATGAAATAGCAGTGCATTTGGAAAGCAGTGACAGGATTGGTCCAAGTCAGCATGGATTTATGAAAGGGAAATCATGCTTGACAAATCTTCTGGAATTTTTTGAGGATGTAACTAGTGGAGTGGACAAGGGAGAACCAGTGGATGTGGTGTATTTGGTCTTTCAAAAGGCTTTTGACAAGGTCTCACACAAGAGATTGGTGTGCAAAGTCAAAGCACATGGTATTGGGGGTAATGTACTGATGTGGATAGAGAACTGGTTGGCAGACAGGAAGAAGAGAGTCGGGATAAACGGGTCCTTTTCAGAATGGCAGGCAGTGACTAGTGGAGTGCCGCAGGGCTCAGTGTTGGGACCCCAGCTCTTTACAATATATATTAATGATCTAGAGGATGGAATCGAGTGTAATATCTCCAAGTTTGCAGATGACACTAAACTGGATGGTGGTGTGAGCTGTGAGGAGGACGCTAAGAGGCTGCAGGGTGACTTGAACAGGTTAGGCGAGTGGGCAAATGCATGGCAGATGCAGTATAATGTGGATAAATGTGAGGTTATCCACTTTGGGGGTAAAAACACGAAGGCAGAATATTATCTGAATGGCAGCAGATTAGGAAAAGGGGAGGTGCAGCGAGACCTGGGTATCATGGTTCATCAGTCATTGAAAATTGGCATGCAGGTATAGCAGGTGATGAAGAAGGCAAATGGTATGTTGGCGTTCATAGCTAGGGGATTTGAGTATAGGAGCACGGAAGTCTTACTGCAGTTGTACAGGGCCTTGGTGAGGCCTCACCTGGAATATTGTGTTCAGTTTTGGTCTCCCAATCTGAGGAAGGATGTTCTTGCTATTGAGGGAGTGCAGCGAAGGTTCACCAGACTGATTCCAGGGATAGCTGGACTGTCATATGAGGAGAGACTGGATCAACTGGGCCTTTATACCCTGGAGTTTAGAAGGATGAGAGGGGATCTCATAGAAACATATAAGATTCTGACGGGGCTGGACAGGTTAGATGCAGGAAGAATGTTCCCGATGTTGGGGAATTCCAGAACCAGGAGACAAAGTCTTAGGATAAGGGGCAGGCCATTTAGGACTGAGATGAGGAGAAACTTCTTCACTCAGAGAGTTGTAAACCTGTGGAATTCCCTGCCGCAGAGAGTTGTTGGTGCCAATTCATTGGATATATTCAAGAGGGAGTTAGATATGGCCCTTACAGCTAAAGGGATCAAGGGGTATGGAGAGAAAGCAGGAAAGGGGTACTGAAGGAATGATCAGCCATGATCTTATTGAATGGTGGTGCAGACTCGAAGGGCTGAATGGCCTACTCCTGCACCAATTTTCTATGTTTCTATGTTTCTATGAAACTTTTAGAGACAATAATCCGGGACAAAGTTAATTACCACTTGGAAAATGATGGGTAATAAATGAAAGGCAGCATGGATTTGTTAAAGACAAATCATGTTTGATTAACTTGACTGAGTTATTTGATTCAGTAATGGGAAAGATTGATGAGGGTATAACAGTTGATATTGTGTATATAGACTTTAAAAAAGCATTTGATAAAGTATCACATAATAGACTTTTAACAAAAGTAAAATCCATAGGATTAAAGGGACAGTGGCAGCGTGGATATAAATTTGGCCAAAGGACAGAAAGCAGAGAGTAGTGGTGAACGGTTGTTTCTCCAACTGGAGGAAAGTACACGGTGGTGTTCCCCAGGGTCCGTATTAGGGCCACTGCTATTTTTGACATGTATTAATGACCTGAAATTGGATATACAGGGCATCATTTCAAAGTTTGTAGATGACACGAAACTCAGAAATGTAGTAAACAATGTGGTGGACAGTAACAGTCTTCAGGAGGACATAGACAGACTGGTGAAATGGGCAGACACATGGCAGATGACATTGAATGCAGAGAAGTGTGAAGTTTTGGTAGGAAGAATAAGGAGAGGCGATGTAAACTAAATGTTACAATGTTAAAGGGGGTGCAGAAATAGAGAGAGCTGGAATGTACGTACACATATCTTTGAAGGTGACAGGACAAGTTGAAAAGGCTGTTAAAAAAGCATATGGGATCCTGGGCTTTATTAATAGAGGTTTAGAGTACAAAAGCAAGGAAGTTATGCTAAACTTTTAAAAACACTGGTTAGGTCTCAGCTGGAGTATTGTGTTCAATTCTGGGCAAGGAGAGGGTGCAGAAGAGAAAATGGTACCAGGGATGATGGACTTCAGTTAGGTGGAGAGACTGGAGAAGCTGGGGTTGCTCTTAGAGTAGAGAAGGTTAAGAGGAGACAGAGGTGTTGAAAATCATGAACGATTTTGATAGAGTAAATAAGGTGAAACTGTTTCCAGTGGCAGAACGGTCAGTAACCAGAGGACACAGATTTAAGATGATTGGCAAAAGAACCAGAGACTGCATAAGGAAACTTTTTAATGCAGCGAATTGTAGTGATCTGGAATGGACTGTTTGAAAGGATGGTGGAAAAAGATTCAATAGTAATATTCAAAAAGAAATTGGATATATACTTGAAGGGAAAAAAAATTACAGGGCTATTGGGAAAGAGTAGGTGAGTGGGACTAATTGGATAGCTCTCCCAAAGAGCTGGCACAGGAACGGTGGGCCGAATAGCCTCCTTCTGTGCTATATAATACCATGACACTATGAATTTCTGGTTTGGAAACTTATGTCCTTTTTAGTGGCCTCACATATGTTGAAGTGGGTTCATCCTAGTACAACCCTTGATAGAATAACTCCCTCCTTAAATAGCATCTTTCTGAAGAAATTGGATACATGCCACCAATTATGCAGTAAGTCATAACATTATCCACAAACAAACTTTCAATATTGATAATCCCATCACAAGTCTGAGGTACCAATACTTGGAAAGTTAAACCAGTTAATGAATGCATTTATGTACACAAAAAGTCTCAGTCCAATTTATTCAGTGTGCAAATGCTTTAGTCAGTAGAAAGCTTTACACATTCCAATCCATCAATCTACTAGCTGTGACCAATAATCCATAATAATTATGTCTCACCTAAGCGATCACACTGAGAATATGATGACATATGACGACATGCTGATTCCTTTTAATTGCTTCCTTCTTTTCATTTTTTATAGCACCAGCCCAACGTTTTTCATAATCCAGTCTTTCTCATAGAAGATCCCCCAGCATGACATAAACATAAAGCATTCTCCTTATAAATGCCTGGAATGAAAAAAGTTCCATAATAATAGACTGGATGATGTTTACTCAGGAACTTCCCCATACCACTTCAATTACCTCATGCCACAGTTAAACCCTAGTAGCCTTAACAAATTGAGTTGCTCCCTGGAGAGTTCAAAGCACAAACCATATCTAGAAACCACATCTGTATCATTGTCATGTGCTATTTTCACATTGATAGTGATTTTAAATGTACATTGATACAAAAGTGGCAGCAAAACTCAGGAGTCAAGTCCCGATGTGTTTCCAGAGCACAATAAAGCTAAGGAGTGTGAGACTCTTTCCAGGAGTTCATCTCTCACCACTTGGACTTTGCAACTTCTCATCTGAAAGGCAGCACCACCGACAATGCAGCACTCCCTCAGCACTGCGCTGGAGTGTCAGCCTAGATTTATGTGCTCAAGTCCCTGGATTTGGACTTTAAACCACAACCTTCTGACTCCGAGGCAAGTGTGCTACCCACCGAGCCACGGCTGAGTGAATGGTGGACAGTGCACAAAAGGCCAGAGGCAGAGGAACAGAGAGTTTCGGTGTCAGATTGTAGGAGGTTACAAAGATAGGGCAGGGTTGTGAAATTGAAATACGAGGTCGAGAATTTTCAGTTGGAGACATTGAAGGACCAGGAGCCAATGCAGGTCAGCAAGGACAGGGGTGATGGATGAGTGGGACTAGTGCAGGATAAGATGCGGGGCAGCAGAGTTTCAAATGAGCTCCAGTTTATAGAGGGTAGCGGTTAGGAGGTTGTTCAGGAGAGCTTTGACAAAGGCATTGGTGAGGGTTCTTGTAGCAGATAGGCTGAGGTAATGGCAGAGGTGGGCAATATTGCAGAGATGCAAGTAGATGGACTTGGTGATGGAGAGGATATGAGTCGGAAGCTCACCTCGAGGTCAAATATAATGCCGAGATTGTGAGCAAGCTGGTTCAGCCCGAGACAGTGGTCGGGAGGGGGGGAGGTGGAATGACTGGTAAGGGTATAGCGTTTGTGGTAGAAGTAGAAAATGAAGGCTTTGACCTTTCCAATGCTTAACTGGAGGGAGCTATACTTCATCCAAGACTGAATGCTAGACAAGCAATTTCACAACACAAAGGCAGTGGAGAGTCAAGAGCAATTTTCCCGCAAAGGTGCCTGTGTACGGTCACGCAGTAATCTGCAAGGTCCTGTGCAAACCACTCACTGGCTTTTAAATACCGCGCATGCGCAGAAATTTAACGGGGTCGCGCATTAACCGAAGCAGGCCACACAGTACAAAGCACAGTTTACAGGGAACATTGGTCGGAGAGAAGTGGTGGAGAGGTAGAGCTGAGTGTCATCAGTGTACACGTGAAACAAGAATGGTTCTTCTGTAGCAGAGTTTCAGCAAGTTCATGACGTGAAGACCGTGGTTTTTAATAGACCTTCTTTTGCTTATGCCTCCTAGCAATCAGCAACGCCCCTTTTACGTAGACATTTTTTAGAGGTAGACTACAGGCATTAGGGGAGGACAAGCCAGCAGAGCACTGCACAACTTCATTTGAATGTGATTAGCACCTGGCAGGCGGGTATGGCAGTCAGCACTGTGGGTTAGCACCTTACAGCAAGGAGAAATTTGTGCGGACTGTTGTGTCAGGCGGGGATTCTGCGACAGGCTTCCTTACCCTATGTTCCTCCACCGTCCAGTCCAAATCCACCACAGCCCAGGTGATAATACTGGGGAGGAAAGTCTAGGTTTTCTTTTGTGGGTAACTTTCCTTAAAATTCCTTAAAAGAATAGTAGTCCAGTGGAATCTGCAAATTACAGACTCCTTCGGGACTGACATCAGATGTCCTTTTTTTGCAGATATACTTATTTTTTAAATGGTCATTGTATGTACTGTAAAAATGTTCCCAATATTCTTAAAGAACCAGCGTTCAGCTCTGTTCACTTGACAATGTTGCAGAGTGCAACGTCAGTAATGAACAGTGTTTCCCATTGTACTTACCAGCATTAGGGCAGACAGAGGACATAAAAGAGGGAAATGCGATGACAGGTTGTGTCGGTAAATTGAAGCGTCCAAAGGCAAATCTTAGAACGGACGGAGAGCATTTTGGAGGGAAAACACAACAGGTCGCATTATGGCTGGAATTGTAATCGGGAGGCGGGTTGGGAGCGGGGAGGCTCAGAAGCGGTCAGAAACCCGGGAGAACGGCCCTCTGACGAGGGAGAACGGGTTTCCCACAGGCCCTGCCGACTTTAACAACAGGGCCAGATTTGCATTGGAAGCCTCTGTTTCATGCCCGCAGCCAACCAGATTGAGAGGCACTAGGCTGCATGGAGGAGGGAGGGAGGGAGGGATTGCAGGGGGCTGGGAAGTGGAGGGAGGGGTGGGTGGTGGAGCAGGGCTAAGGGGGGCTGGGAGTTCACGACCGATCAGGGGCCAGAGCAGCTGATCGGAGGGCCGAAGGAGAAGGAAAGGGGCCGGGGGTGATCGTCAGAGGACTGGAGGAGAAGGGAAGGGGGCCGGGGGTGATCATCGGAAGGCCGGGATGCGGCTGATGATCATTGGGGGGTCAGGAGCAGCAAGGGACCGGAGGAGCTCATCACATCGGGGCCAGAGGAGCAAGGGGTAGGGGGTGAGGGGAGGTCAGAGGCCTGGAGGGGGGATTGGAGGCCTCAAGGATGGGGGGAGGGGGTGGGTCTCCGATCGTGTGGTCGGATGAGGCAAGGATGCTGGATTCAGGAGGTAGCTGTAAAGGTGCTTACCTCCTGGATCCAGCAGTCCTCGCCTTCCATTCGCTGGTGGGTTGTACGAGGCTTGCAAAACCCAACCAGCTACAGTTAATTTTAAAATGGAATTTAAATCTCTCCTCGAGACCCCATTTCCTAGTCTCCCTCTGCCCCCTGCCTCCCTCTTTCCCCCCCAGTTCCCACCTCCATGTCACCCCCCCCTCCAGCCTCCTTCTCTCCCCATTTCCCCTAAATATGAGGGGAAGGTTATACTGTCAGTTACAGAAAATAAACAACAAATAATAATCCAAGATCAACAATACGAATATCAAACTATTCCAGCTCGTCAGAAAAGGATTCATTGCAAAAGTCAAAAACCGGCAGCCCACGTTTCTTTGGATGTTGCAGAATGAATGTGTCTTGCTTACATCGAAAAATGCTGGAAAATGGTTCAGAGGTTGCTATTGCCACCATCCCCTTTAAAAAAAAAACTGGGTTTGTCAGTAGATTTAGTTTAAAATCTAACAATAACTGGTTCTGCTGAGTCATCCAAGTCGGTTCTGGGAAAATAACTCCTTTGATGTAACGCTTCTAGTCATGCAAGTCAAACATCCTTGTGGAGAGCGAAAGAAAACTGTGCCACATGTGGCTTAGCTTTGGACCCTGCAGCAGTAACTATCACACCCCCAACTAATGCTTTCAGAAGAGAAAGAAATCTGCTGTGGCATTAAAGACGATAATGCGTCCTGCAAATCTTGGCTCAATCTCCTTCTGCAGAACCTGCTCTGATGTTCATGTTCTGGATCCTGGGGAATTCTGGCAATTAATCTGGTTTTCATAGACCAAAAGATCGGCGTGTGTGGCATGTAGAGGAAACGACTTAACTACTGGCCTGGCAGGAGGATTAATGCCTCATTTTTTCTAATAGCCTCCCTGTTTAGTGCTGAGAGCCTCCAGTCAGTAATGGTTATACGTTGTTTACTGTAATAGCAGGGAGGTGGCTCCAACTGACACAGAGACTAATAGTCTCATGGGGTGATTTGCTGTAGCATCGGTTGCAACTGGGAGCCATAAATCAGACAGATCGGAGATATAGCAAGAACGGTTTTCCCTGGATGATTTGAACCGCAATAAATGATTTTAATGGCTGTAACTATTTGTAACACCAAAGCTCTGATTGGTCCCCTTGGAGGACAAGAGCTGATTTCTGATTGGTCCCCTTGGAGGACAAGACACACCCAACATGTTGTCTGGAATGTGTAATTAGATCCTGCCTGCCTGAGTGATCAAGATCTTTGCAATGTGTAATTTGATCCATTCATTGTGACAGCCGGGCTCCAGAGCACACATTGCTAACACTACTGCTTTCGTCAAACAGACGGGGCTCACCCTCCCGGGTTAGGAGCACTTACACCGCCTATGTTCAGATAGGAATGGGCGAGACCATGGAAGGATTTTAACATGAGGATGAGAATTTTAAAATCAAGTGAGTGGAAATTCGGTATCGCCCATTTTGAGGCATTAATCCAGGCGGAGCGATAAGTATAACGCCTTTAAAAAATTTGCATCTCCAGCTGAGAAATTTGGTTGAATCGGACCAAGAACTGAAGGGGGAGTACAAAAGCAGAGAAGTCCTGCTGCAACTGTACAGGTTATTGGTGAGGCCACAACAGGAGTACTGCGCACAGTTTTGGTCTCCTTATTTAAGGAAGGATATACTTGCATTGGAGGCAGTTCAGTGAAGGTTCACTTGGTTGATTCCGGAGATGAAGGGGTTGACTTATGAGAAAAGGTTGAGTAGGTTGGGCCTATACTCATTGGAGTTTAGAAGAATGAGAGGTGATCTTATTGAAACATAAAAGATACTGAGGGATCTCGACAAGGTGGATGCCGAGAAGATGGTTCCCCTCATGGGGGAATCTAGAACTAGGGGGCATAGTTTCGCAATAAGGAGCCTCCCATTTAAAACCGAGATGAGGAGGAATTTCTTCTCTGAGGGTTGTAAATCTGTGGAATTCTCTGTCCCCCAGAGAACTGTGGAGGCTGGGCCATTGAATGGGCGAGACTTTCCACTTAGCTGGTTATCACCCAAAAAGTCGGCGATGTTCCAGCTTTAGCAATGTTTTAACTTTCAGGGTCGCTGGAAGATCGCCCATTTTTCTGATTGCTACTTTTGGCTTTTTTGGGGGGCGAAAGCTCAGCGATAGCTCAGTGATGTGGAATGGGCCTCTGCGATGTGGAAGGCAAGGCGCCCCTAGCAACGGCCTTTCTGCGCATGCGGTCTTTTTTTGCAAAGAAGGTTTCCTGCGATTCGGGAGGTCAGGGGTCATCTGGAAATACACAGAAGGCAAAGGGAGGGAGCGAGAGAGGAGAGATTGGAGAGAGATACAGCGAGAGTGACAGAGAAAGAGTGAGAGTGTCCAACCTGGAGGAGTCGGCGGAGAGTGGCCAGGATGTGGAGGGGATGAGGAGGGCCAAACCCTTCTCCGACGAGGCCAACGAGGCCCTCGTCCAGGAGGTGCACTCGCGATGGGCCCAATTAACCTGGGGTGGGAGTGGGAAACCTCCATACAGGAAGATTTGGGGTGAGATCGCCGATGTGGTCTCATCGGCGCCCTACGAGGTGAGGGGGTCAGACCAGTGCCGCAAGTGCTGGAACAACCTGGTTGCTTCGGCAAGAGCAAGTATTAAATAGATTTTAAATTGTAATGATCCACATAGTATGTAAATCTCCCGAGTGAAATTAAGCTGGTTATTCTTGCATATATTCCCTGCCAAAATCTGGACAGGGCTCGGAACCTGCGCCATTTTAAGTCTAATTTTGGCACCATCTCCTTTTGGGTTACGTTGGTGGATGGGGCACGACTGAGTAATGAGGGGTCCGGTCACCTTTACCCAGACTGTGTCAGTCTGCTCCAGCTGCTGTCACTCACACAGTGACCTAGTCTGGACTGGGGGAGAGCTGCCCTGGCTCATTGTCTGCCCTGGGACACTTTGGGACATTAGCTCCTGTCATTGCCGAGCTCACCAGCAGTCCTAATTCCCCCACCCTCAGGGGCCCTCATGGAGCTTGTAGTAGAGATGTTCTGTGACAAGCATTAGATCCTAAATACGATCTTCTGAAATATTTTATCTGAACGTAGATGGTATAACCATGCATCAATTGTGGATACAAACGTATTAGCATATAACGTTGGAACCTGTTGTCTTTCCATGATAGTACCTAGTCAATTAGCTTATGCCATGCTCTTGTCACGTTTGCAGAGGAAGATATCTAAGAATCGGGCTGAGCGCAGGTGCACAGGAAAGGCCCTGTCCAGCTGACCATCCTAATGGATCTCAAGGAACGTGCAGCAGCACTTGTGAGCACCCACAGTTGCTTGGTCACTACCCATGGTGGTGCAGATGCCTCCCCTGCATCAGTGAGTAATGTGTAAAGCAGTGTTAATTCAAAGTAATGTAACGGCATTTCATTATAATATATGAATGATGTCATGTTATGCATGCAGCTTCTGTACTACACTTAGGTTAACAACATAAGAACATAAGAAATAGGAGCAAGAGCAGGCCATCTGGCCCCGCGAGCCTGCTCCGCCATTTAATAAAATTATGGCTGATCTGATGTAGGGCTCAGCTCCACTTCCCTGCCCGCTCCCCATAAACCTTCACTCCCTTATCATTCAGAAGTTTATCTCCACCTCAAATATAGTCATTGATCCAGCCTCCACAGCTCTCTGGGGCAGTGAATTCCACATAGATGTACTACCATATGATGTAGTAGTGCTGCTCCTCCTACGTATGCCAGCGCAGCGCAAGAATCATGTGTACTCTTCTGTTCTAATAAGCTCAATTGTTTTGCAGGTCGCCCAACTCAACAGGCGCAAAGAGAGGATACACCTGCCCCTTTACAGGTGATAATAACCACGGGTGGTGAGGAGGCCATCGAACCAGAGGAGGAGGAGATAGAAATAGAAACCCACACCAAGGAGGATGCCCCTTGCATCCCGGTGACTGTTGTACCTGCGGCCACTTCGTTATCTTCGACAAAAGAAGTAGCAGGCCCAAGTGACTTGCAGCAGGCGTCCAAGTGTCCACACCGATCCCACGGAAGTTGAGTCAGCGACGTCGGCATGCACTGCGATGGGCAGGTCCGTACAAGGACCTGGTTATGCTGTGCAGGGAGAGCGTTGACCTTAGTCGAGAGCTCCTCCAGGCGTTTGGCGGGTTGACCGGGAACATTGCCACAATGTCCACTCGCATATCGGAGGGTATGGAGCGCATGATTGTGGCAATGGGCCAACACACTGCCGCCGTCCATGCCTTGCGGCACGCGATAGTGCCGGGAGACGACTCGGCACCCCAAGGTGACGTCCCACCAACCGCCAGCACAGATGCAAGTCAGGAGGAAGAGCTTCCTTCTGGCTCGGAAGTCAATTCTCCTGAAACGTCTTCTCCTCCTCCACCCCCTGAGAGGACACTGCCACCGTCACCACCACCCCCCCCCCCCCCCCACCCCACAGCAGCAGGCCTTGAAATCCCATGCTGCAAGTCGTCCTTGTCCCACTACTCGATTACAACGGGGGGTGGGCTGGGATACGGGGGATGGGGGTATAGGATCTGGAGGGAATCGTGGCTGCATGTGGCGGGGGGGGGGGTGTTATTGTTGTTGTTGTTGTTGTTAATAAAAATTTGTTGAATGTTGGGGGTGGTGAGAGGGTGTTTTTGTATTTTAAATGTATTATTGGATGACTGTTATTTTTACAGTAAATAAATTGTTAAATTATTGAAATATTTTATTGAATTTTACAATTGTTGTGCAATGTCTTCTAATAACTTAAGGTAAGGTAAAACATGAATATAATTGTTGGAAAACAATGGCCAGGCCAGAGAAGGCTGAAATGTAACACAACTGCAACTGTTGTCTTTCGTTAAATGTAACTGTCACCAATGTAACTTCACGCAAAACATTCATTTATGAGCTGCTGACGCAAGAGTTTTGCAGCTGCGTAACTCCCACAGGGCTTTTCCAGTCTTGCGGGGAGGGGGGCGGGATGTGGGGGCATGGGTTCATCTCCAGGCTGATTGTCCTTCCTGAGGTTCTCCTCCTCCTCGTCCTCCTCTTCCCCTCTCTGCTGAGGTGGACCAGCAGTCCCATCTGGCAATTGTTGTCCTCTCCTTATAGCTGGGTTATGTAACATGCAGCACACCACAATAAACTCAGCGACCTGCTCAGGGTGGTATTGTAGGTTGCCTCCTGAGTGATCCAGGCATCTGAAGCACTGCTTCAGCACTCCAATTGTCTTTGATGATATTGCGTGTAGCTATATGGCTTTCATTGTAGTGCTTCTCGGCTTCCATCTGGGGATTATACAGCGGGGTCATGAGCCAGCTGGCAAGGCCATATCCTTTATCCCCCAGCATCCAACAGTGACCTTGTGGCTGACTGTTAAACAGGTCAGAGACAGTGCTCTCATGCAAGATATGCACATCATGGATGCTGCCTGGAAAATTAGCATTTACTGCCATGATTATTTGGTTGTGGTCGACAACGAGCTGCACATTCAGGGAGTGGAATCCCTTTCGGTTACGAAACACCGCCGCATCCTGTAAAGGTGCTTGCAGGGCATTGTGCGTACAGTCTATTGCTCCCTGCACCTTGGGGAAGTTTTCTATTCATGAGAAACCCAAAGCCCTCCCAGTCTGTGCCTCCCTGGTCATAGGGAAGCTTATAAAGTCCATCCTGCATGTGTAAAGAGCTTCAGGCACCTGTCGAATGGAGCAATGTGTGGCGTGCTGAGAGATACCGCAAATGTCGCCAGCTCAGGCCTGAAAGGAGCCTGATGCGTAGAAGGAAAGTGTCGCAGTAACCTTTACCTCAACTGGCAGTGTGGTCCTGATGGTGCTGGTAGGTTGCAGATCTCCCTTGATGAGCTGGCATATCTCAGCGATGACCTCCTTTCTGAAGCGCAGTTTCCTAAGGCACGTGTTATCGGACAAGTTCAGGTATGACCGCTCCCCGTAAGTGCGTCAGGTGTAACGTCTCCTCCTCCGCAGCAGTTTGCCATCTCTTTGATTGGGCACATAATGCTCTTTAATATACCTCCTCCCATCTTAAATATGCAGCATGTGATTAGTGACCAATACTGATAGAGAAATTACAGACCCCGTCGCTATAAATCGCTCTAAATGCCCTAAATTTGTCCTCAACACTTAAATATGATTAGATGATTGCCAAGAGTCAATAAGGCCCTTAAAATCACTCACAAATTAAATCTTCTCATAAGCCCCAAGTTGAAGCAGCCTCTTTCAATTCCTCCGACGTTCAAAATGACGTCCGTAATACCGAGTTCGACCGAGTAGTGCCAGTTGGAAGCAGCTTTTCTCCAGCGATCTTCTCGGTGAGCGATCAGCCCGGCGATGTGCCGAAAGTTGCGGTGAGCGATCACCTCGGCGATAGCAGATTGATGTGTGCCGAACGTTGGGCTGGCGATCAGTGGGCAATGTCCAGCCCAACTTTCCACTTTTAAGCTAAAATGGGTGATAGCCTGCCTATTTGGGCGATAGCCCAGCGATCATCAGTGGAAAGTCTAGCCCAATATATTTAAGGTGGAGATAGACAGATTTTTGAACGATAAGGGAGTGAAGGGTTATGGGGAGCAGGCAGGGAAGTGGAGCTGAGTCCATGATCAGATCAGCCATGGTCTTATTAAATGGCAGAGCAGGCTCGAGGAGCCAAATGGCCTACTCCTGCTGCTATTTCTTATGTTCTTATGTTCTAAGCTGCGCACCCAGTTGGTAACCGAGGAACTAGATTATTGAATTTCCACCCGAAGATGTTGGTTCCCCTAATCTTTTGGGGTGTGCGGTCCCTTTAACGGGCTGCGCAGGACTTTCAGATAGCTGTGCGGCTGCGCAGCTCAACGAGCACAAGGGGTGATGGGTGAATGGACTTGCTGTGTGTTAGTATACGTGCAGCAGAGTTTTGGATGAGCTCAAGTTCATTGAGGGTGGAAGATGGGAGGCTGGCCAGGAGAATATTGGAATAGTCGAGTCTGGCAAATAACATAAAAATGTAATGTTATGCATGTTGTAGGACCAAAACAGAATATGCTCCCATTTAAAAATTGTATTTATTTATTCCCCATCCCAAGTTGCCCTTAGAGAGCGGTAGTGAGCTGCTTTCTTGAACCGCTACAGTCTGGGGGTGGGGGCAGAGCGAAGTGTGAGAATGTGGTGCAGTTGTAAAAGGGGTAGGGGCAGAAGGACATAATCCAGGCCTAACAGAGGGCAGGAGAACGTGATCTATTATCAACACCCCCTCCTTTATACCTGGATCACATTCTTCCCCCTCCGCATTGTTCTCAACATTCTTCAGCCGCCCAACATGTTCCTGACCTTCACTCCCTGAGTTCCTGAATTCCCACTCCTCCCCCCCGAGGTGTTCCCTCTCTACAAGCACGATGAGCGCCTCCCTCGACGACCTCTGATCTCCTCTCTCACCTCCAATCCCCTCTCCTCCCTGATATTGCGGACCTGACTGGGATTACAAACTCCTGTTGGGTTATAGTTATGGCTACACAAGATAGTGAGGCTCGAAAAACAGCACTGGCACAAGGCCTCTTTGTGATACGTCCTTACTATACAGTATGAATGCACACGAGGCCCATACTTGAGAGAAGGTCACTCTGTGACCAGTTACCTTTATTACCAAGACCTCAAGTGATGAAGGTGGGTGGAGCTTCCCCTTTTATACCTGAAAGTCCAGGTTAGGAGTGTCTCCCGCAAGTTCGCCCTCTTGTGGTCAATGTTCTCAAGGTGTACAACTTAGGTCAGCTTATACATGGGTTACAATGATAGTTGAATACATGATACTTTGATTCGTTATTCTCTTTCTTTCGAGCCCTGGTTACAGAGCTACAATATTTGGGGTAAACGCACTGATGCCCACCATTCAACCAAGAATAGCACTCAAAGTTTTTGCCTCCCAATGTCATTTTCCTCTGCAAGTGGTCGGGCCCACTGCCACCCCCGGCCCGGAACTCCCGCCCGCTTGTTGCGTCATCGGCAATTAGAACCAAATCCCCAAGGCTACACCTTTGATCCCCTTTCCTCTTCCCCCTTCCTTTAAATCCCCTCTTCCCACCCCCACCCCCACCCCCAGTCCCTTGACCTTCTCCGCATGGAGCTGAGGAAAGCATGGCGGTGCAGACCGCAGTCGCCACACTGTTGGGTACGGCGCATGAGCGACCGGATCAAGTGCGCATGCACGGTACCAAAAGTGCAAATAATTACTCCGGATTTTAAATCCCAGAATGCAAACTGTATAAATGTTAGAAAGAAAACTTTGATTGTGACCCACCTTGTTTTGATAACCTTGTCACTGGGTCTATAGTTATACTGCAGCCTCAGACTGGTACTTGTGGCAAGCAGTATGCAGCAGGCAGACCAGAGTTATACGGATAGCTGCACAACCCTCCAGGTTGCAGGAAGATGAGCCACAAAGGAGCTCTGTGCACATATGCTTGGATGTAATGTAATGTGCTTGCTGACCTACATTGGCTCCTGGTCTGACAATGCCTCAATTTTAAAATTCTCTTCATTGTTTTCAAATCTCCCCAAGGCCTTGCCCTTCCCTATCTCTGTAACCTCCTCCAGCCCTACAAGACTTTGAGATCGCTGTGCTCCTCCAATTCTGGCCGTCTTGCGCAACTGATTTTTATTGCACCACCATTGGTGGCCGGGCTTTCAGCTGCCTTGCCTCCAAGCTCTGGAATTCCCTCCCTAAACCTCTCTATCCTCCTTTAAGTCACTCCTTAAAATCTACCTCTTTGACCAAGCTTTTGATCACCTGTCCTGATATCTCCTTCTGTGGCTCGGTATCCAAAAGCTTTTTTATTGATGTTGCTCTTGTTACATGCCTTGGGACTTTTTAGCTATGTTAAAGGCATTATATAAATGCAAGTTGTTAATGTATGTTCAGAGCTCAGTTTCCCAGGCAGAAAGTATTTTTAAACATCAGAAGAGCACAGTGGGAGCATCAGTTTTCTCTTAACAATGAAAAGATTACATACCAAATTTTAAGAATTCCAGCATGGCCCAGTGGACTGCCTGGGTGCTTTCAAAATATGGGGGTCGAAATTCAGGGTCTTAAGGAGACCCGTTAATGCCCGTTTGCAGCAGCCATTCCTAAAAATCAAATGGCCACCGCTCTGGGGTCAACAGGCTGACCCGATCTAAATTCAGGTCGGGGATTTTTCGGCCTGGACCCTATCCTGCCCAAGTAGATGCACCGCCCAATTAAAATAAAATAAATACTTACCTATCCATTTTCAGCTCGATCCGGCGATCCCCTGCCACGCAGTGCCCCCGGCAGGTTTTGCTGTCGGTGCACCCTCGCCACACTGAGTGCGGCCCGGCAGCATGGTCGCCCTTAAAGGGGAGGATCCACTGCCATGACTGCAATGGAAGAACTTTTGCCGGCCGACTTGCCGATCGGCCGGCTGAGTACTGTCCCCAGGTTCAGCCGGACCGCCAACGGGCAGCCTAGCACCCCCTCTTGGCCCGGCCGAAATCCTCTCTGGTGATCCAGTGGCCAAAGTTAAAAAATGATCGAATCTCTCCCCTTTAATGGAGGGGAGAGAGCATGGTGACGCACACGCGCTGTGACATCACCACGTTGATTGACAGCGGCGGACGGACCCACCGACCCATTTTCAGCCAGTCAGCCTTGCTTTGAGTCTATGGCCTGCCCCCATTATGATCCATTTCCTGCAGGACTTTGAAAAAAATTCAAAGTCCTGAAAATGGATCTACTCACCACACCAAGAGTTCTAGCGTTGAGTACCAGCTAAAAGCTCATTGGTGCGCCAGCTTTCTGCCCCACCTGAGTTTCGGCCCCATGGCTTTTACTGGCCTGAAGTTATACTACAGCTGATGCAACCTTGGTGACAGCGGTCTCATACTGCCCAGCTTAAGTTACACTGCCATCTTTGCATCAATACTGTTCCAAAAGTGCTTTACATCGACGCATCTAACTGACATGGCGTGAGCTTGATTCCACTCATGAACAAAAAATATTCTGCCATGCATCCTAACACAAACAGTTGCAAAATTATAAGCATTCAGCATATAGTTCACTGTGGCTGCAGTGGGATAATGTGTTCAGCTACAGTGGAGTGAGTGAGGACGTTAATGGAGGAGTTACTTTTTTTCCAATTTGCTAAATCAATTAACACCTTTGATTGCTTTGTGAAGGCAGTGTATCCCTAACTAAAGGGATTTTCAAAAATTTTTATTAAACAGAGCGACTATTTGCACTCGTTTTTTGAACGTCCTTCTGCTCCTGTGCACTCTGGACTCCGCCCCTGTCCTCCCGTGCATACACAGTCTCCTCGAACCCGAAACCGGAAGTCAGGCCTTAAAAGTGAGCTGAAGCTGTGCCATTGGAGCTGCTTCGAGCTTCTGGGTTATCTTCAGGACTTTTGCCTAAAACATTGCTGTGATTATCTACACAAACCTTTCACGGCTTTCTGTGGGAGAGAAAACATCAGAGGTGGGGGAGAAAAAGAGACTGGGGGAGAGAGAGAGAGAGAGAGAGAGAGAGAGACTGAGGGGGTGAAGAAAGACTGGGGAAGGGGGAGAGAGAGACTGGGGAAGGGGAGAGAGAGAGAGACTGGAGGAGAGAGAGGGGACGCGGGAGAGGGGACCGGAGGGGAGAGAGGGAACTCAGGGAAGACGGATCACGTTCTTCCAACCCCATCCCCTTCACACCCACACCCGATTTCTTAAAAATCTCAGTGGGTGTGTAACAGGGGACATCATTGGAGTGGGTGAAATGCAGAAGTCACGACACTGTCACTATTCACGTCATACCCACAACACCTGTTAACAATACGTGACCCACGCACAATGCTCCATCTATGATGCGGCAGGTGGGGGCGGGGCTGCGGAGAGAGTGGTCAGGAACTTGGGTTGGGGTTTCAGGAACTTGGGCTGGGATGGGGCAGGAACTTGGGTGGGGAGAGGGAAGCTCTCTCCTGTCTGGAGTTGGCAGGCAGAATGGCTCGAATTACACTTTGCAAAGTCAGAGAACTTGGGCTGGGCAGTTCTAATTACACATTCCAGAGAAACTGCTGTGTGTTGTCCTATCCTCCAAGGGGACCAATCAGCAATCAGGCCATGTGATCATGGAGAGCCAACCAGAGCATTTTGCTAGTGAAAATAAGCTAGTCCTTTTTTTTAAAAAAAAGCATTTCCTCCCCTCTTGAATGTGGTTATTTCTGCCGGGCTACAGTTCCACAGCTGCCAGTCATTCTTCATTATTTCACCCAAGTGCCTGTCCTTCATATGCAAACCCGAACAGCAAATGGCAATGAGAGACTCAACCCTGGGGGCGTCACACCAAATCTGTCCTGAGCCAACAATCAAATGCAGGCAATTTCCAACAGGAGTCAGATAATAACAGAGGAACGCGTTTCACCTCCTCAGCCCAGGTGCACAGAGCCAATGATATCATCCCGTGTGCTGACTCCAGCTGAAATGAGCTAATTCAACACGGACTGGAAATCACACTGGGGATCTTCCTGCTTTGTATGGTGCAGCTCCATACTGAGTCATTGGACCACTTCCAAAACTAGTCTTGTCCCAAAAGGATTTGGGTCTTTAATAAAGTTTGCCTTTTTTTTAAACACAGATGTTAATTATAATCTGGGTGTTTATGGCTCTGGACTCTGTTTTTAATGATCATTTCCCCAGTGTTGAACTACAAGCAACTGGCTACCATAATGAAGTTAAATACAGAATGCAAATATCTGTTACCACATAAAATGATATTTTGATGCTTTAAGTGCAACATTTTGCAAGGATTGCCATGCAGGTGGAATATCTAATTAGGATTATAAGATTCTGTATCTTTTACTATACTAAAATATAATCAGCTATGTTTTATGACAAAAGGAATGCAGTCAGCTGTTTATTTCAATTAGGATGATAAATTGCCACTTCTGTTCATTCTCTTAGGAGAAGATTTATATCACTTGTCACCAGCACTCCCTCCTGGCCGCTGTCTCATTTTAAAATGTTGCAATCTGTTAGATCGGCTCTAGACAATTAAGCATACTGCATCTTATTTGCATTTGGCAATATTGTGCTGACTTTTAGAAATATTTATTTGACTCAGTTTTCCCCATGGTCAACTAATAGAAACATAGTTAAACTTGTGCAAAGGCAGTTTGAACCTGGAGGCAGTGCAGAAATGTCACTGGTAACCAACCTTGCAATAACATCCTGTACTGTGATATAAATGAACATTCCACAAGTTGGCTGCAACCTCCAACAACCCACTTAAACTCAATGGGCCTAAATTCCAGGGTTCCTGCTCCGCTACTGGGCGTGCAGAGGGCCTAGCCTTAAGGCCGCCGACTGAGATGAACGCTGACCTAGTCCCAAATCCTAGCAAAAAGGTCATTTTAATATTTGGGGCAGGTGGCTTACACCCGCCCCAAATACATAGGGAATACATAGGCACCTGCCATGAGTGCTTGGCAGAAAATCAGAGCGTGGGAACGCAGAGGCCCACATTGAGTCAGAGATAGGGGAAACATTTCTTTCTTTTTTCCCCAGAGGAAAACCAGAACCTTCATTCTAGAGTAATCAATCCCAGAGGGGAAACATTCTTGGGGTCTTCGAAAGGCCTGATCCAGAACCGGTCCTTAGGAGGCGTGGGAGCCACTGGACCTAATGCAAAACCTGCTCTCAGTAGTCGTGGGATCTACTGGGTCTAAGAATGGCCTGCCAGGCCAGAATTCCCAGGGTAGTTCAGGAACAGTCTCCAGTCATGCCTGTCCTGACCAATATTTATCCCTCAATCACTAAAAAACAGATTATCTGGTCATTATCACAGTACTGTGTATGGGAGCTTGTTGTGTGCAAATTGGATGCCATGTTTCCTACATTACAACAGTGACTACACTTTATTGGCTGTAAAGCACTTTGGAATGTCCTGAGATCATGAAAGGCACTACATAAATGCAAGTCTTCTTTCTCTGCTGTATATAAAGGGAGCAGGTGAAATATTTGCTGCCCCACTGCCCTCACCAAACGGGATTTCCAAAAGCAACATGAATGGGGCTCCACCTGCATCACCATAGGAATTTTGGCCCCAATAACATTACCTTGTTAATTGTCTAAGACTTGGACCATACGAGTAAAATATGGCTTAAATATAGCATTGTTACAAAGTTCTGTAGCCCCCCCCACCCCTCACCCCAACCATTTTAGAAGCTGTTCCTGAGCTCAAGTGAGGCTGTAGCAGGATTGGTCAGCAACTTATTATCTGCTTTTCATACTTTTTGTTGGTTTACATCATGGCAGAGACAAGTTCAGTTAAAAGTGGTCCTACTTCTCTGCTCTGTTCACATTTTTAAGTGGCGCCATGAACTTGAAACATCAGGATTGTATCCATAGCAAGACAAGAGCATAGACTTAATAAATAATGTTCTTTAAAATAAATACTTGTTGGGTGTTTTTCAATCATGCAAAGATACCTTTTCCACAATAAAGCATTTTGAAGTTATCTTAAATATAATTCTCCATCTGCAACATCACTGTGGAAAATGTTATTCTTGTATTTAATGGAAGGCTATTACAGCCTCAGAATTAATGCAAAAAATGTCACCAGCACTGAAAGATAAGCAGGCTACAGTAAAGTTGCATCACTGTAAACTGCCTTGTATTTTGGACTAAATGCTGATGATTATATTGATTTCCCATCCCCCAAAAAATGAATGGCATGAAAAGTAACATAAAAAATGGAAACTAGAAAAGTCAATTTAAGAATCCAGTCAATCAATTATTAATCTTTTCCCAGCCCAACCCCAAAGCACACTACTCTGAATCAGGAATGGAGCTATTTTTCATTTAAATGGTTTGACTGACTCCATATTGATCTCATTGGTGGCAGTTCACTCCACAAGCCGATGGCTTTAAATGTGAAGAATTTATTCTTTAAATTAAGTTTAGCTTGTGGTTTCTTCAGTTTAGAGTCTCATCTCTGGCTCTCCTATCCTGGTCTTACACAAAATATCTCAAATGTTATAATTTTCTTCAATATTTTAAACATTTGGATCATTTCTACCCACAATTCCTTTTTCAAAAGGGAATAAATTCAGCTTCTTTAGCTTTTATTCGGAGATCAGTGATCTATGAATGATTTGCATGGTGTATATATATATATATATATATGTTCATCAGAAGCATGACCACGACTTGGCTACTTCACACCTGGTCTTTAGGCGTCAAAATCGTAGTCTTGGAATTATATTCCCTCCATCCCCTTGTGCACAGTAACTTTTTATTTCTCTTTGCAACTGCTGCTATATACTGGAATTATGGGCCCAAATTTGGCCAGTACAGATTTCTGGCGCATTCACCAGAGGTGTGCCGCTTTTCTGGAACAAAAAGGGTGGCAAAAATCTTCAGGCCGAGTTTGGCCGCTCCCCAGCCTCTCCTCGATGGTGGCACAGCGTGGCAACTGGATTCAGGGGCGGAGCCAGATCCCAGCGCTGAAAACAGTGCTGGGACCTCTGCACATGCGCGCTAGGGTGTGTGCGCATGTGCAGTAGCTCCTTGCAGCCCGAATCTCTGCGACGCTCTGCAGGCTGTGTGGGAGGGGCCCGAACCATGTTGCCTCTATCCCGGGCAGAGTGGCTTGCCGCACAGGCTGGCCACTGCCTTCCCGCACTCACTTAGACCTGCCTGGGGGAGCAGGAGCAGGAGGAGCCCGGGGGAGCAGGAGCTAGGGGAGCCCGGGGGAGCAGAAGCAGGAGCTGGAGGAGCCCAGGGGAGCAGGAGCGAGCCTCCCGCCCCTACCCCTGGCCGAAGGGCAGTCGGTGAGGTAGGACCTTTTATTTTTTAGTAACTGATTTATTTTTCATTTATTATTGATGATGTTGTGAAGATGTTGTGATGAAGATGTTGTGATGTTGTGATGATGTTATGAAGGTAATTAGTGCATTTCAGATTCCTCTCACTTCCTTCCCCCCACCCCCCCCCCCCCCCACCCTTCTCTATCTCTGACTACCTGCGCTGATTTCTTATTTCACCGCAAGGTTTTTCAGAGCGGACACAAGTGGCCACATACGCTGGCCTAAGTTAGGTTGGAGTAACTTTTAGCTGGCTAAACTTGCTTAACTGGCCAAAACAGGCATAAGTGCCTGGTAATGCCCCCTTTTGAAAAAAAACTAAACTAAAAAAAACCTAACTAACTCACTTACACTGGAACAGATTAAATGGGGAGAATTGCGATTTTTAAGTTACTCCAAAAAAATCTAGTTGCTCCAAAAAAAAACGAAGCAACTCCTGGCAAAATTTGGGCCCGACGTGTTGAATATTTAGTCAGCTATTACACCTAGATCCTTTATAATCAGCTTAAGTTAAATACCTATAAATTTGAATTTATAATTTCTATTTCAATATCAATATGTGTTACCTTACATTTTTCAATAGGAAGCTTTGCTGCATTGAAAGCAAATGATTTCAGAGCACATTAAACTATCTGAGCATCACCAAGACAACACCGTGTGATAGGGCTATTCTATTTGCTGTGAACAACATTACATCAAAGGCCAGACTGGTTTAGAGCAGAGGAGGTTAACGGGAAATTTGATAGTGATGTTCAAAATCATGAAGAGTTTTGATAGAGTAAATAAGGAGAAACTGTTTCCAGTGGTCAGAGAACCAGAGGTGACTTGAGAAAACAATTTTTGTGCAGTGAGTTGTTATGATCTGGAATACAGGAACAGAGAGACCTGGGGGCATACATACACAAGTCTTTGTAGGTGGCAGAACAAGTTGAGAAGAGCATGTTAAAAGGGCAAACAGGATAGGATCCTTGGTTTTGTAAATAAAGGCATTGAGTACTAAAGCAAGGAAGTTATGTTAAACCTTTATAAAACATTGGTTAGCCCCTAGCTGAAGTATTGTGGCCAATTTTAGGCACCATACTTTAGGAAGGATGTCAAGGCCTGAGAGAGGGTACAGAGAAGATTTAAGAGAATGGTACCAGGGATGAAGGACTTCAGTTACGTGAAGGGACTGGAGAAACAGAGGTTGTTCTCCTTAGAGCAGAGAAGACTAAGGGGAGATTTGATAGAGGTGTTCAAAATCTTGATGGGTTTTGGTAGAGTAAATAAGGAGAAACTGATTCCAGTAGCAGAAGGGTCAGTAACCAGAGGACACACATTTAAGGTAATGGCAAAAGAACCAGAGGTGACAAGAGGGAAAAAAAATTACACAGTGAGTAGTTATGATGTGGAATGCGCTGCCTGAAAGGCTGGTGGAAGCAGATTCAATAATAACTTTCAAAAGGGAATTGGTTAAATACTTGAAGGGTAAACATTTGCAGCGCTATGGGGAAAGAGCAGGGAGTGGATCTAATTGAATTGCACTTTCAAAGAGCCGGCACAGGCACGAGGGACCAAATGACCTCTTTCTGTGCTGTATCATTCTATGATTCCATTCTATGATTGTGTCCATGACATGATCACATCCATTTTTCGACTATTGCCTCTTGATTGTCAGGAGCTCCATATTCTGGGGATGGTTTTCAGCCGATCAAAGCACAATTTTTTGGTGATTAAAAAGAGATAAAGCAGGTCTATCAACATCTGAAAAGATAAATGGCAGGTTAATGCTTTAGGTTGGAGCCTTTAGCAGTTCTTATTTCAAATTTCCAGCATTTCAATTTTCTTTACATCTTACTTTTAGATTTGACTCCCACCCGGGATTGTGGAACTCAGCACAGCGAGGAAAAAATGTGTTTAAAAAAAGATGCTTTTTTTAAATAACAAGGCAAGTTAGTAAGAATAACCCTTAAAACCAAAATAGTTGAGCATAGAATTGAAAAGAACCATAAGGAAAGAATGGGGAAAAAATAGGTCAGGCAGCAAATCTGAAACTAAGTGGTAACTAGTTTATTTTGCATTAAATTTATGTTTAAAATGTTTTTTTTTCTATTAGGGTTAATATTATAATAATAAAACAACTCCTGATATTTGAGTAGCTTTATCACTGTAGTATTAGTGTTTGCTTCAGCTTTAATGGGAGCTGAAAATGTTGTGAATAATTGCCAGCTGAGGGATCCCAGAACCTCTCACTATCTACAGGCAATCCAAGAGTTTAATCCTTCATGACATTCAACTACTTAGTTTCAAAGGGCCCAAATTTGGCTCTCCGGTTTTCGGCGCACTCACGTGAGGTGCGCCGACTTCCTACGCTCAAGACGGCGCCAAAAAGATATCCCTGTATTCTCCCCGCGCTGTCGACTGTCCTTGTGCTTGGCGTGGCGTGGCAATTCAATTAGGGGGCGGAGCTAGGGCCCTGTGTTCAAAAGAGTGCCAGCAACTCAACGCATCCACACTGGAGGTTTCGCGCATGCGCAGTAGCTCCTCTGCAGCGTGGGACCCGATGTCCCGCTCCTATCCCAGGCCGAGTGGTGTTATGACACGCACCGGGCTGCTGCACACCATAGAGAGAGTCCCGCACCTATCCCCGGCCGAGTAGTCTCCCGCACCGGCGGGCCGGCCCACTGACTTCCTGGGCCAACGTAGGACTTGAGTTTTATTTTTTATTTATTGATGGTTGTGCTTTGTTAGGAAAGGTTTAATGGCAGGGGTGGGGTGGTGGGGGAGGAGGAGGAGGAGAGTTTTGATGGGGGTGGTGGGTATGAGTTTTGATCCGGGGGGGGAGAGAGTGTTTTGATCCGGGGGGGGAGAGTGTTTTGATCAGGGGGGGGGGGCATGGAGGAGAGTGTTTTGATCGGGGGGGGGAGACGGGGGGAGTCAGCAGTCCTCAGAGAGAGAAGTCCACCAGTCCCTTGGAGTTGACTCCTGCAGCCTCCGTGTTCTGCGAGCCCAGCCTGCTGTGTGTTGTGTGTGGCCAGTTCCCTGCACTCTCTCTCCCGCCCGGGCATACCACCCACCCGCACCTATCCCCAATAGAGTGGCCTCTCGCACCGGCAGGCCCGCTAACTTCCCAGGCCGAGTTATGAAGGTAGGACTTAAGTTTTATTTTTTATTTTTTATTTATTTTTTTTAATTTATTATTGATGGCTTTTATGCTTCTTGAATGTTATGATGGTGTTTAGTGCTTTGAAAGGTGCTCTCCGCTTCCCTTCCCCACCCCAATCTCTGGCTACCTGTGCTGATTTCTTAACTCTCCGCAAGGGTTTTCTATGTGGCCACAAGTGGCCACTTACGCTGGTCTAAGTTACTTTGGAGCAACTATTAGCTGTCCAAACTGGCTTAAATGGCCAAAAGTGCCGTAGGTGGCTGGTAACACCCCCTTTTGAAAAAAAACTAAACTAAAAATAATCCTAACTAACTCACTTACACTGGCACAAATTAAATGTGCAGAATGGGGATTTTTAAGATACTCTAGAAAACTCAACTTGCTCCAAAAAAACAGAGCAACTCCTGGGCAAATATGGGCCCAAAGTCTCTGTAGATCTCTTTGAATTTGAATCTGAACATCTTGTTTGACATCAACTGCAAATTTAGACATTCTACCTTTAATACCATCAATAGGATCTTTAATAAACAGTGAACAGCGGGACACATCCCAGCTTGTTCCAGCTGTCTGATTATAACATCAAATCCCCCCCATCGCAGCCCTTGATTATTATTTGGCCAATTATTCAGTTTACGACTTCTTCCTTTATGACATTAGCTTTGACTTTATCTACGAGTCTTTTCTGAGGTAACACAAAGGTAAGAGTTTCCAAATTTTATGTCATGATTAATAGGCACCACAGAACTGTCATTCTATTTATTTAATGAGCCAGCCAGTGTATCTCCATGGCCAAATTCACGATAATCATTCCCAGCAGGGCAAGTTGTAAAATCTAGCCTCAAATGCCTTTACAAAGTCAAGGCAATTAACTTACCAGTATTAAAAGTTGATCGCCAATTACTTTAAAACCTCCACACAAAATTGTTCTGACTTTCAGAAACACAAATTATTACTTTTATTTTGGTCAAGTGCTCTTAAATTGCTTGAGTGTTTACTTTATAATTGAATTTTAATATGCTTTCGATTAAAGATGCCATGCTAACAAGTTTACAGCTTCCAGGATCAGGTTTCCAATTTGTTTTCAATTGGGATGTTAGCTGTTTCCAATCGTATATATTTAATGAGCTGTGAAAAATTTCAACCACAACTTTCCCAGCTTCTATTCTCATCTTTCACACTGATGGACACCTTCCATCTGGTGTTGTTGCATTATGCATATTTAAGCACTCAAGTGCAGGAACATAATAAAGCAGTAGAGCCTTAAGAAAGCACTTGGATGCTAAACAGGATACATAGCAATTACCTCCCAGTTTATGGGCTATGGACAGATGATTCACATATATGTGAAAGATTGTCGACCTGAAGGATACGGAGTTAAAAATCCAGGAACCAACAGGGTAAATGGTGGAAATAGTACTGGAGAAGACAATAGATACCAAGATATCAACATAATAAAGGCTTGCCAAATATTTGTAAGCCCAATTGTATTTGGCACAAAATAATGCAAGGGCTGCCAGACTGCGATCAAAGCTCACCAGCGCCACATCAACCAATAAAAACAGGTGCTTTTTAAAAATCTTTCTTTTAATTAAATAATTCATTCTCACTTTATTTGTTCTGCTTATGCAGGAATTACTTAAAAATAATCAATACTTAATACCCGCTACATTTTTTTTCAGGACAGTCCGGATTGTCAACCCTTTGGTCTAAGTCCACATTTTACTTTGTTGAATCCCAATTTTCAAAGTTGTGCATTAAAGTATATGGGGGAAGGAGACAGGGAGGGGGGGTGAAATTTGTCTTCAGTAGCACAAAATGGGCGATTGCTCGGAGAAGAAAATCGGGAAGGGTGTAAAATGGGCTGCTGCTTTGCTATCGGCCATTTTGTGTTACCATCCAAGGCCAATCTCACCCCATGGTACACCACTTTTGAGTTAAAAATCACACTCGGGTAGATGTTGACTTTGTGCGATAGTGTAAAACGAGTGGTAATGAATTTGCAGCCCATTTTACATCTCTCCCCATTGATGTTGATGCCTTGATATTGCACTGGTCCTCCATTTCTCCATTCTTTGACTGCGCTTGGGGACATAGGGTATCCGTTGCACATGTGGTTTATGACCCCTGAGAAACCCATGGTCACAGGCATAAATGTGATACTACCAAGTCCATGCATCCATGACATACAGGTCAAAGTGACAAATTGGATCCAAAATTGGCTCAGAGGCAGGAAGCAAATGGTAATAATGGTTGATGGGTGTTTCCAGTGGGGTTCCACAGGGCTCAGGACTAGGCACCTTGCTTTTTGTGGTATATATCAATGATTTAGACTTGAATGTAGGGGTATGGTTAAGAAGTTTGCAGATGATACTAATATTGGCTGTGTGGTTGATAATGAAGAAGAAAGCTGCAGACTGCAGGAAGATAGCAATGGACTGGTCAGGTGGGCAGAACAGTGACAAATGGAATTCAATCCAGAGAAGTGTGAGATAATGATTTGGGGAGGGCTAACAAGGCAAGGGAATACACATTAAATGGTAGGACACTGAGAAGTGGAGAGGAACAGCGGGACCTTGGAGTGCATGTCCACAGATCCCTGAAGGTAGCAGGCGCGGTAGATAAGGTGGTTAAGAAGGCATGTGGAATACTTGCCTTTATTAGCCAAGGCATAGAATACAAGAGCAGGGAGGTTATGCTTGAATTATACAAAACACTAGTTAGGCCACAGCTCGAGTACTGCATGCAGTTCTGGTCACCACATTACAGGAAAGATGTGATTGCAATAGAGAGGGTACAGAGGAGATTTACGAGGATGTTGCCTGCACTGTAAAATTTTAGTTATCAGGAAAGATTGGCTGGCTGGGTTTGTTTTCTTTGGAATAGAGGAGGCTGGGGGAGACCTTACTGAGGTGTAGAAAATTATGAGTGGCCTCGATAGAGTGGATAGGAAGGACCTTTTTCACTTAGCAGAGGGGTCAAAAACCAGGGGGCATAGATTTAAAGTAATTGGTAGCAGGGTTAGAGGGGATTTGAGGGAAAATTTCTTCATGGGGGTCTATAACTCACTGCCTGAAAGGGTTGTAGAGGCAGAAACTCTCACTACATTTAAAAAGTACTTGGATGTGAAGTGCCATAACCTACAAGTACGGACGAAGAGCTGGAAAGTGGGATTAGGCTGGATAGCACCTAGTCGGCTGGCGCGGACACAATGGGCCGAAATGGCCTCCTTCCATACTGTAAATTTCCATGATTCTATGAATCCACGAGAGCCCTCATCGAGCATTGGTCTCCTTCAGCAAAGATTCAGCTGTCTTGTAAGGCCTGGTGGTGTGCTACAGTCCAGCTCACAGTTTCCTGCATCATAACTGTAATGTCCTTACTCAATGGCACAAAACCCACATGAGGCACATTCTATGGACAAGGTCACTCTATGACCTGAACCTTTATTCACAGGACCAAGAAGTGATGACCCTGCGTAGGACCTCCCTTTAAATACCTGGATGACCAGGTAAGGAGTGTCTCCCACAAGTTCACCCCCTGTGGTCAAGGTGTGCAATGCTTAAGTATATACAGTATTGCAGTGGTGTTGCATAGAGGTTACATACATGACATCACCTCCCCCCAAAGTCTTATTGGGATCATAGGTTAAGTCTTTCAGGTGGTCTACGCTCCCTCGTGGAGCACCGCAGTTAGGGCTCTGGTTGTTGAGCCTTGGCGTGAGTATCTGTCACCTGTGGTGATTCCAGCCTGTTCGGGCTGACCGCCGGGACTGTGCATGCTGCTGAATGTTCTTGTTGCTCGTTCACTGGCGGTGGTGTGAATACCATCTCATGATCTTCCTCAGGTTCCTCAGTGTCCATGCTAAACCTTTTTTTTACTTGGACCAGATGCTTACGGCATATCTGCCCATTGTTAAGTTTAACCACGATGACCCTGTTCCCCTCTTTGTCTATTGCCTCTTTGGGCCCCACGGCGTGATTGAGAACAAATACGGGGTCATTTATTTCTATACATCCCCCCTTGAATTTCGGTCATGGCACTCGTTTTGGGACTGGCGCTTGCCCTCAACTATGTCGGTCAGGACTGGGTGAATGAGGGACAACCGAGTTTTGAGTGTTCGTTTCATAAATAGCTCAGCGGGCAGGACCCCCGTGAGCGAGTGCGATCGGGACCTATAGGCCAGCAGGAGGCACGATAGGCAGCATTGTAGGGAGGGTCTTTAAATCCTGAGCATGCCTTGTTTAATTATTTGGACCGCACGTTCCACCTGGCCATTGGAGGGCAGCTTGAATGGTGCTGTCCTGACATGGTTGATGCCATTGCCCGACATGAACTCCCACAATTCGTAGCTCGTGAAACATGGGCCATTATCGCTAACAAGGATGTCCGGCAAGCCATGGGTTGCAAAGACCACACGTAGACTCTCCACAGTGGTGGATGTCGTGCACGAATTCAAAATGATGCACTCGATCCATTTCGAGTACGCATCTACCACAATGAGAAACATTTTTCCCATTAACGGGCCCGCGTAGTCTACGTGAATTCGTGGCCATGGTCTGGTGGGCCAGGGCCACGGGCTCAGCGGAGCCTCCCTGGGGGCATTACCCAGCTGGGCACACGTCGTGCACCTGCAAACACAGTGTTCCAGGTCTGAATCAATTCCCAGCCACCAAACATGTGACCAGGCAATGGCCTTCATCAGAACAATGCCTGGATGCTCACTGTGGAGTTCCTTGATGAATGCCTCCCTGCCCCTCTGGGACATGACTACCCGGCTGCCCCATAGTAGGCAGTCAGCTTGGATGGAGAGCTCATCCATCCGCCTGTGAAACGGTCTGACCTCCTCAGGGCATGCTCCGTGTGCGGGCGCCCAATCCCCAGTCAGGACACATTTCTTAATCAGAGATAGGAGGGGATCTCTGTTTGTCCAGATTTTGATCTGGCGTGCTGTGATGGGGGAGTCTGCGCTGTCAAAGGCATCAACGGCCATGACCATCTCAGCGCTTTGTTCCGTTGTCCCCTCGGCGGTGGCCAGTGGAAGCCTGCTGAGCGCGTCAGCGCAGTTTTCGGTGCCAGGCCGGTGCCAGATGGAGTAGTCATAAGTAGCCAGCATGAGAGCCCATCCCTGTATGCGGGCTGACGTGTTGGCATTGACAGCCTTGCTGTCTGACAACAGGGATGTTAACGGCTTGTGGTCCGTTTCTAATTTGAACCTCCTGCCAAAAAGGTACTGATGCATTTTTTTTACACCATAGACACATGCGAGTGCCTCCTTCTCAACCATCCCATAGCCCCGTTCTGCTTGAGAGAGCGACCTGGAAGCATAAGCCACAGGTTGTAGTTGGCATTACTCTGCTGCAATACGCACCCAACCCCATAGAACGATGCATCACATGTCAGAACAAATTTCTTACAGGGGTCGTACAGGGTCAATAACTTATTTGAACAAGGTGGGTTCCGTGCCCGACTGAAAGCCCGTTCTTGACAGTCCCCCCAAAATCAATCACAACCCTTACGCAGGAGCACGTGAAGCGGCTCCAACAACATGCTTAAGTTCGGCAGAAAGTTCCCGAAATAGTCAACAGTCCCAGAAATTAACGCAACTCCAATGTGTTGCCGGGCCTGGGCGCTCGTCGAATCGCCTCTGTTTTGGATTCGGTGGGCCGAATCCCATCTGCAGCAACCCTCCTGCCCAAGGAACTCAACCTCAGGAGCTAAAAACACACATTTAGACTTCTTGAGTCGCAGGCCTACCTGGTCCAGTCGGCGTAGCACCTCCTCCAGGTTGTGGAGGTGTTCCTCGGTGTCACGACCTGTGATGAGGATGTCATCCTGAAATACGATTGTTCCAGGAATGGATTTGAGCAGGCTTTCCATGTTTCTTTGAAAAATCGCAGCCGCTGATCAAATGCCAAACGGGCACCTGTTGTTAACGAACAGTCCCTTGTGCGTGGTGATGGTGGTCAGTAGTTTAGATTCGTCGGCCAGTTCTTGGGTCATGTAGGCTGAAGTGAGATCCAACTTGGTAAACAGCTTGCCGCCTGCCAGCTTGGTGAAAAGATGCTCCACTCTCGGGAGCGGGTATTGGTCTTGTAGGGACACCCGATTGATAGTGGCCTTGTAGTTGCCACAGATCCTGACAGAACCATCCGCTTTTAGGATGGGAACGATGGGGCTCACCCAGTTGCTGAATTGAACGGGTGAGATGATGCCCTCTCTCAGCAAACGGTCCAATTCGCTCTCAATTTTCTCCCACATCACATACGGCACCGCTCTGGCTTTGTGGTGCACTAGCACGGTGTCCGGGGTGATGCGTATCACTACTTTGGTACGTTTGAACGTCCCGACGCCAGGTTGGAATAGTGACTCAAATTAATGTAGGACTTGTGAGCACGAACTTCGCTCCACAGATGACATTGCGTGCACATCCCCCCATTTCCAGTTCATCTCAGCTAACCAGCTCATCCCCAACAGTGCGGGACCATTGCCCGGGACAATCCAGAGTGGCAGCCGGTTCACTGATCCATTGTGTGTGACCGCCAACATTGCACTGCCTAGTACTGGAATGATTTCTTTGGTATACGTCCATTGTTGTGTCTCAATGCTTTCTAGTTTGGGTCTACTGGTTTTGAGTGGCCATAGCTTTTCGAATTGTTGAGCGCTCATGAGTGACTGGCTGACCCCCATGTCCAGCTCCATGCGTACAGGGATGCCGTTTAATAAAACCTTCATCATCATTGGTGGCGTTTTGGTATATGAGCTGTGAATGTTTGCCACATGAACCCGCTGAACTTCAGCGTCCATTAATTTGCCCCAAGAGTCATCTTGCCTCACAGACCCCTCTTCTGGTCCATCCGCCTAGTAAATTAGCCTGGTTACAGACTTCCTGCACATTCGAGCTAAATGGCCACTGAGGTTGCAAATTCTGCAGTCAAATTGTTGAAACCTGCAAGTCCTGGCAGAGTGTTTGCCCCCACCTCCAGCATGAGCTGAGATTCCCATTGTTGTGAACAAAGGAGCTATGACCCAGCATTCCTCGCTGATTGTCCCTTTGATTGCTCTTGAGTACCCTGTTAGTGGGTGTCAATGGCCCCATCCCGGACCGCATTGTCCACTGTGATGGCGTAAATGTCCGTTCAGCCTGCCATTGTCTCTGTTGAAAACCTAATCTGGGGTCTATTGCTGCCTGGGATGTGTCGAACTTCCCTTGCCTGCCTGCGGGGCTCTGAGTCGCGTTTATGATATTGACTCCCTGATCCCCCGCCGCGTTGGAGGCAGAATTGCGGCATATATTATTTTGGTTTCCTCCTCCCCACCATGAAAGTCTGAGCCATCAACGCCACCGCTTCCAAAGTCAAGTCCTTGGTCTCAATTAACTTTCAGAAAAACCCCGCATGACCGATGCCCTCTATAAAGAAGTCCCTTAACATCTCCCCCCTGCAGGCGTCTGTGAACTTACAGAGGCTGGCCAAACGCTAGACATCCGCAACGAAGTCCGGTAGGCTCTGTCCTTCACGATGTCAGTGGGTATAGAATATGTGTTGGGCCATGTCTATGCCGCTCACCGGTTTGAGGTGTTCACCGATTAGTTTGCTGAGCTCTTAAAGGTTTTGTCCGACGGCTTTTCGGGTGCTAGTAGGTTCTTCATTAGCGCGTAAGTCTTAGGTCCGCGGCTGCTGCATCTCCCAGCCATTCTTTCATGACAAAGCTTTGCTGGAGCCTCTCAATGAAATCATCCCAACACAGTACCATTCCTCTGTGCTACCGGTGGCGATTCTTGTGGGTCGTTGATTCCCGTTTCTCGTCGCCAATGTAATGTCCTTACTCAATGGCACAAACCTCACACGAGGCACATTCTATGGACAAGGTCACTCTATGACCTGAACCTTTATTCACAGGACCAAGAAGTGATGACCCTGCGTGGGACCTCCCTTTATATGCCTGGATGACCAGGTAAGGAGTGTCTCCCACAAGTTCACCCCCTGTGGTCAAGGTGTGAATTGCTTAAGTATACACAGTATTGCAGTGGTGTTACATAGAGGTTACATACATGACATAATGGTCTGCTATATGCTGCATAACTTCGTGCCGCAACAGCGAGGAGGGCTGTGTGCACGAGAACCGAGACAATTCTGGAGGACATTGAGGATGACAAGGAAGCAGGAGGATTCCAAAGCTTGCCTGCAGTCAGAGGTCTTAGGCAGCAGCCTATTGAAGAGCACTTCACCTGAACACTCCCTGCTCCCCAGTACTAACAATCATGTCCTGCATCTCGCTCGGTCCGTCCACCCTCCAATGAACTACATCCGCCCAAAGACCAACATTGAAATTACTGCCAACTAACATTGCAGGGTCACCAGATAATCCAGAAGACATATGCCCTCGAAGATTTCAGAAAACATTTTTTAATTTCCAAATTCCCAAAATAAATCAGAATAGTAATCCTCACCACTGTCTTAAGTGTTCTGGTAACTTGGTTAGTGCTCTTACAAGGTGCTTTCCCCGTGGCTGCAACATGGCAGGTGGAACGCTGCTGTGGCTCAGATGAAGATTCATGGGTGGCAATATCCAAGAGCTCTGACCTGCCCGTTTGCTGACTACAGCATCTTGGCAGGTGCCGGGGCAGTCTGCCCAGTTGGCCATTGTGCATGATAAGTTGAGAATGTAGCAGGGGCACAGGTGTGCTGTCTCCTTAAGAGAGGTCCACCTGTCGTACTATTGCGCCGCTGCCACTCTCAGAGCTGCGGCACAGAACGCCAACTGATCTACACGAGAGCAGTCTGCAGAAGGTGCGATAGCTGATTGAAGCACTTGTTCTCTCCACCTCCCAGCCTGTCCAACACAGCCCAGAACCTGCAGGGCACCAATTGCTGAGAAATGCTACAGCCGGTGCCATGGACGACCAAGCTGTAGCATCCATGGAAGTGACCAAACACTACACGCATGACTGCAGACCAACGATGCAACCCACCAGATCACCATACAAGTTGGCAGTAGACATCTCCATACCATTTGTCATTCTGCAGATGTTTCCTGTCAGGAAGTCCAATTCCTTGAGCAATTGGTGGTGCACAGCAACTATTCTTCTTTTAAAGTCTGGGTTCCTGAAGTCTTCATCCCGGTCCTCTGCAGCGGAGCTAGGACATGAGCTTGTTCACCCAGGAACTGCATCCTGGGCTATTCTTGGGCATTTGCTCCTAATCACTTGTGTTTGCTGGTTGACCTACTGTAGACCCCTTTAACTCATTATCTACTGTGTGCAGGGTGCCAACTTTTGAGCTCGTGCTCAAAGTCAAAGCGAGTGACGGTGCATATTTGGGAGGATTCCCCCTCCTCAGCATTCATTGCAGCTTGGCCTGATTAGAGGAAGGGAATGGGAATCAGGAATGGGAAGGATTGGTAGTGCTGGAGTTGACACATATTACTGTAGGGCTGAGCTGAGGGTAAGAGAGATGTTAATAGGAGTCTTACATTTGCAGCGCTGGTGAGGTCATTGAACTTAAATTATGATTTTCTCTTGGACTTGTTTCTCGTACATCTGATGTAGGATTTGCTACTGGTACTCTACTTGTAACAAGACTACTGACTCATCAGAAATAATCGAATAATTCCAACTTTCAACTCCTCCCACATTTATAGGTAAAGTATGATCAATGTGAACAAACCTAACCATTCCATGATCAAACATCTTGACAAAATATGTGCGAGGATCACATATCTTCACTACTCTTCCTGGTAACCACTTTAACCATTTATAGTGATGGTTCTTCACTCTCACCTTCTGATTCATTTTCACACTTCTCTCCCTTACTCTACCTCTATCATGATTCTCTTTCTGACTTAATTGTTTCTCTTCTGTGGACTGTGCCAATTTGGCATTAACAACGAGAATCTGGTTCCTGACTGTCGTTTGAGAAACAAATCTTCTGGTGTTCTACCAGTAAGTTGTATGAGGAGTATAATGATAAGTAATTAGAAAATTAACCAAATTGTGGTCCAATGACAACTGCCATTTCTTTGGCTTTGGATCCAACACTTGCTTGAGGAGAGCACATTTTACAATTTGTACTGTGCGTTCTGCTGCACCATTTGAAGCAGGGTGGTACAGTGGAACTTTGGTCTGTATATGAACTGTGCAAATACTTCTGAACAAAATTGTGGCCTATTATCAGACAGAATTTCTTCTGGGAGGCCATATGAAGAAAACAATCTTCGCAAATTGTCTACTGTTTTACTTGTTGTTATTTTCTGCATCAGAAACACCTCGACCCACTTCGAATGGCTATCAATTACAATGAATAATTGTTGTTCTTCTAGCTCAACAAAATCTATATGTAACCTTTGCCACACCCTGGGAAGCCATTTCCATGGCTGTAATGGTACTGATGGTGGTTTCTTGCTTACCGATTGACATGTTGTACACTGACTAACGATGTACTCTATCTAGACCTGGCCACCATAAGTAACTGTGTGCAAAACTCTTTGTCAAGCACAGTCATGAAGATCTCCTAATAATTTGAGCCTTAACTTATTTGAATAACTACTCTTGCACACCACATGAAACAATCTTTATCCATTGATAATTCATTCTTATGAATGAAGTATGGATGCATATCTTTCTCTGATATTTGGTTTGGCCAGCCATTTGCTATGTAGTCATGCACCTTTGACATAACTGGGTCACGCTTGGTTGCTCTACCAATCTCTTCAGCTGTAACTGGCAGTTCATCAATGTATGAAAAATAGAACACTTCTTCCCTATTGGGTTCAACTTGTGATGGGGATGGCAACCTAGACATAGCATCAGCTTTACCATCTGACCTAGGTACAACAATAATGGGTGTAACCCAAGTAGTTAGATCTACCTTAGAGATAATGTGCGCAGTCTCTAGTCTTTTGAGTTCTTGCTCAACTTTCTTCTTGAGTGTGTATGGTACGGGACGTAGCTTGCAGTAAACTGGTCTAGCGTCCTTCTGTACCCTGACACTCACCTTGAAACCTTGGAATCGGACTGCCTGTTTCATGGAAAAACTTTGGATATTGCTTGATGACATCATCTGTCTATGCAAATTTTGTTTCAACATGAAAACTCTCATTCCAATCCAGATTCAGTGATCCAAACCAAATTTTATCTATCAAGGCAGGCTTGTCTCGTGCCACTACTACGAGAGGCAAGCTCTGAAACTGATCCTTGTATTTCACCAGTGCAGTGATACGTCCTGCCACAAGGATTTGCTCTTCTGAGTAGCCTCGCGGCTCTACCTTGGATTTCTCCAATGGGAAATCATGCAATGTGTCAAGGTATAGCGATTCTGGTACAATGCTCACGGATGCACCAGTGTCGATTTCCATGGGTATCTTGGTTCCTGCAACATTTACTTGGATGACAATATTTTGCAAATCGCTATGAGATACCTTTGTGCTCCTGATGACATGTATCTCTATAACCTCCTAGTCCTGTTGCTTTTCTTCCATGCTATGTAGTCTCTGGCGATTGCTACTTATAGCATTGAATATCAGTTTATTCTTCAGTCGGCATGCCTTTGCAAGATGACCAGTTTTCTTGCAGAAGAAACACTTTGCCTTCACATATGGACAACTTTGAGCAATGTGTTATCCCAAGCACTGAAAGCATGACTTCAATGCTCTGTTACCGTGGCCAGTTGCTGAGGCCTTAGGGCTCAACTGCATTTTACTTCTAACCTGCAGGCGATTCACCTCGATTGGCTGATGACTGGAAATGGCACGAAATTCTTGGCATTATTGATCGGCCATATCCATCGACACAGCTGTCTGACAAGCTAAATCAAAGGTTAAGTTAGGGGTTGTCAATAAATTTCTTCTGATTGCTTCAGTTTTCATCCCACAAACAAAGTGGTCACACAATGCTCGGTCCTGAATGTTTCCAAAATATCAGTGAATGGTTAGCTTTTTTAAAGCTACAATGTACTCAATGATACTCTCATCAATGAATTGATCTCGTATTCCAAAATGATAACTTTCAGCAATTTCCAGGGGCTCAGGACTGTAGTGTTGTTCTTTGGTTAGAATCTCTGTCAGTGGCCTGTCCTTCGGCTTGGTGGGAACAAGCAAATCTTTCACGGTTTCATACACCTCGGGGCCTGCTTCAGTCAGGAAAATAGCCTATTTTCTCTCTAATATCACCCGGTTACAGTTTTCATTATCGGGGACTTCAATGATACTGTTCACGGTGGAAAACATTTCTAGCCACTCCACATACACTCCAAAAGTCTCTCAGTCATGATGGAACTCACCCAAGCACCTTATTATTCCCATAGGTGCAGTGATCTGGACACTTCTGTTCACCCAAGTGTGCTTGTAATTTACCTAGGACGTTTAGCTGTGCTGCAAAGCAAAGAACTTCTCCAAGTCTCTGTTGGTTGGCTGGATTAATCACCAACAAAAATTTCAGTTAGGAAATCTAATTATCCCATCCTCGTTCGCTAATGTAATATTTTCCTTACAAGGTCACAAAAACACAGACTTTATAAGATGTCTCCATTACATCAGGTGACTGTTACTATACTTACAGCAGCAGGGGGAAAAGTCACTGGTGGGCGTAGTCTATAGGCCCCCTAACAGTAGCAACTCTGTTGGTCGGAACATAAACCAGAAAATTATGGGGGCTTGTAAAAAGGGAACCGCAATAATCATGGGTGATTTTAACCTCCATATTGATTGGACAAATCAAATTGGTCAGGGTAGCCTTGAGGAAGAGTTCATAGAGTGCGTAAGGGATGGGTTCCTTGAGCAGTATGTAATGGAACCAACCAGGGGGCAGGCTACCTTAGATCTGGTCCTGTGTAATGAGACAGGATTCATAAACAATATCCTAGTAAAGGATCCCCTTGGAATGAGTGATCACAGCATGATTGAATTTCAAATTTAGATGGAGGGTGAGAAAGTTGGATCTCTAATCAGCATACTAAGCTTAAATAAAGGAGTCTATGAAGGTATGAGGGAAGTGTTGGGTAAAGTGGATTGGGAAAATAGATTAATGTGTAGGACGGTTGATGAACAGTGGTGTACATTTAAGGAGATATTTCACAACTCTCAAGAAAAATATATTCTAGTGCGGAGGAAAGGGTGTAAGAGAAAAGATAGCCATCCGTGGCTAACTAAAGAAATAAAGAACGGTATCCAATTAAAAACAAGGGCATACAAAGTGGCCAAAACTAACTGGAGGACAGAAGATTGGGAAGCTTTTAAAAGCCAGCAAAGAACAACTAAAAAAATGATTAAGAAAGGGAAGATAGACTATGGAAGTAAACTAGCACAAAATATAAAAACAGATAGCAAGAGTTTCTATAGGTATATAAAAAGGAAAAGAGTGGCTAAAGTAAATGTTGGTCCCTTAGAGGACGAGACCGTGGAATTAGTAATGGGGAACATGGAGATGGCAGAAACTCTGAACAAATATTTTGTATCAGTCTTTGCGGTAGAGGACATGAACAATATCCCAAGAGTGGATAGTCAACGGGCTATGGGGGGGAGGAACTTAACACAATTGCAATTACTAAGGCGGTGGTACTCAGTAAGATAATGGGACTAAAGACGAATAAATCCCTTGGACCTGATGGCTTGCATCCTAGGGTCTTAAGAGAAGTAGCGGCAGGGATTGTGGATGCATTGGTTGTAATTTACCAAAATTCCCTAGATTCTGGGGAGGTCCCAGCAGATTGGAAAACTGCAAATGTAATGCCCCTATTTAAAAAAGGAGGTAGACAAAAAGCAGGAAACTATAGACCAGTTAGCCTAACACCTGTGGTTGGGAAAATGTTGGAGTCCATTATTAAAGAAGCAGTAGCAGGACATTTGGAAAAGCAAAATTCGGTCAGACAGAGTCAACATGGATTTATGAAAGGGAAGTCATGTTTGACAAATTTGCTGGAGTTCTTTGAGGATGTAATGAACAGGGTGGATAAAGGGGAACTAATGGATGTGATGTATTTTGACTTCCAGAAGACATTTGACAAGGTGCCACATAAAAGGTTACTGCACAAGATAAAAGTTTACGGGTTTGGGGGTAATATATTAGCATGGATAGAGGATTGGCTAATGAACAGAAAACAGAGAGTTGGGATAAATGGTTCTGTTATGTCTTGAATAAAGTGTCAGACTAGACACTGCAAGCTCAAAGTAAGGTGTGACCATAGTCCTTTATTACAGATCTCAGAGTGCCTCGCCAACCTGTGAGACCTTCTTATATACAGATGCTCCCAAAGGATTGTGGGGTCCCTAGGGACACCAGAGGATAAGCCCTCTGGTGGTTAGACATGGTATTTACAAGTTTACATACATAATAGGTTCATTCTCGGGTTGGCAATCAGTAACTAGTGGGGTGCCGCAAGGATCAGTGCTGGGGCCCCACTATTTACAATCTATATTAACGACTAGGAAGAAGGGAACTAGTTTGACGTAGCCAAGTTTGCTGACGATACAAAGATGGAGGAAAAGCAATGTGTGAAAATCTGCAAAAGGGACATAGACAGGCTACGTGAATGGGCAAAAATTTGGCAGATAGAGTATAATGTTGGAAAGTGTGAGGTCATGCACTTCAGCAGAAAAAATTCAAAGAGCAAGTTATTATTTAAATGGAGAAAAATTGCAAAGTGCTGCAGTACAGCAGGATCTGGGGGTACTTGTGCATGAAACAGAAAAGGTTAGTATGCAGGTACAGCAAGTGATCAAGAAGGCCAATTGAATCTTGGCCTTTATTGCAAAGGGGATGGAGTATAAAAGCAGGGAAGTCTTGCTACAGTTATACAGGGTATTGGTGAGGCCACACCTGGAATACTACGTGCAGTTTTGGTTTCCATATTTACGAAAGGATATACTTGCTTTGGGGGCAATTCAGAGAAGGTTCTGATTCCAGGGATGTGACCTATGAGGAAAGGTTGAGTAGGTTGGGCCTCTACTCATTGGAATTCAGAAGATTGAGAGGTGATCATATTGAAACGTATAAGATTATGAGGGGGCTTGACAAGGTGGATGCAGAGAAAATGTTTCCACTGGTGGGGGAGACTAGAACTAGGGGGCATAATCTTAGAATAAGGGGCCGCCCATTTAAAACTGAGATGAGGAGAAATTTATTTTCTCAGAGAGTTATAAATCTGTGGAATTCGCTTCCTCAGTTATGGGGAACGGGCAGGGAAGTGGACCTGAGTCCATGATCAGTTCAGCCAAGATCATATAAAATGGCGGAGCAGGCTCCAGGGGCCTACTCCTGCTCCTAATAAGAACATAAGAACATAAGAAATAGGAACAAGAGTAGTGCATACAGCCCCGTGAGCCTGCTCCGCTATTCAATAAGATCACGGCTGATCTGATCATGGACACAGCTCCACTTCCCCGCCAGCTCCCTATAACTCCTTATCCCTTTATCGCTCAATAACATTTTAAATTTATTCAATGTCCCAGCTTACACAGCTCTCCTAGGCAGCAAATTCCACAGATTTACAAAGCTCTGAGAGAAGAAATTCCTCCTCATCTCTGTTTTAAATGGGCGGCCCCTTATTCTAAGATAATGCCCTCGAGTTCTAGTCTCCCCCATCAGTGAAAACATCCTCTCTGCATCCACCTTGTCAAGCCCCCTCATAACCTTACACATTTTGATAAGATCACCTCTCATTCTGCTGAACACCAATGAGTAGAGGCCGAACCTACTCAACCTTTCCTCACAAATCAACCCGCTCATCCCCGGAATCAACCTAGTGAACCTTCTCTGAACTGCCTCCAAAGCAAGTATATCCTTTCGTAAATATCGAAACCAAAACTGCACGCAGTATTCCAGGTGTGGCCTCACCAATCCCTTACATAGCTGTAGCAAGACTTACCTGCTTTTATACTCCATTCCCTTTGCAATAAAGGCCAAGATATCATTGGGCTTCCTGATCACTTGCTGTACCTGCATACTATCCTTTTGTACCTCCAGGTTCCGCTACTGCGGCACTTTGCAATCTTTCTCCATTTAAATAATAACTTGCTCTTTGATCGTTTTCTGCCAAAGTGCATGACCTTGCACTTTCCAACATTATACTCCATCTGCCAAATTTTTTCCCACTCACTTAGCCTGTCTATGTCCATTTGCAGATTTTTTGTGTCCTCCTCAACACATTGTTTTTCCTCCCATCTTTGTATCGTCAGCAAACTTGGCTACATTATACTCAGTCCCTTCTTCCAAGTCATTAATATAGATTGTAAATAGTTGGGGTCCCAGCACTGATCCCTGTGGCACCCCACTAGCTACTGGTTGCTCACCAGAGAATGAACCATTTATCCCGACTCTCTGTTTTCTGTTAGTTAGTCAATCCTCTATCCATGCTAATATATTACCCCCAACTCCGTGAACTTTTATCTTGTTTAGTAACTTTTTAATGTGGCACCTTGTCAAATGCCTTCTGAAAGTCTAAATACACCACAACCACTGGTTCCTCTTTATCCACCCTGTTCGTTACATCCTCAAAGATCTCGAGCAAATTTGTCAAACATGACTTCCCCTTCATAAATCCATGCTGACTCTGCCTGACCTAATTTTGCTTTTCCAAATGTCCTGCTACTGCTTCTTTAAGAATGGACTCCAACTTTTTATGTTCTTATTACCACTGTAGTCCACTAGGTGGACCAGTAGGCCATGAGAGGGAGCTCTATGTTACAGTTCTTTCATCATCATTGCATCAAAATCTCGGAACGCCCTAACAAACAGCATTTTTGGAGTACTTTCACCATACGGACTGCAGTGGTTCAAGAAGGCAGCTCACCACCACTTTCTCAAGGGAAATTAGGCATGGGCAATGAATGCTGGCCTTGCCAGTAATGCCCACATCCATGAATGAATACATAAAAAAATTACTCTTTGCTGGAGGGCTCTTCCTGCCACACCGGTTTGATGCTAATGAGGTTCAAGGCACACTATTAAGAGCGCCTCCGACCTCACCATTCAAGCACTGGGAACTTGCTGACCATCCCGCCCCTGCGAGCCCAAATATGGACACATCCGCACTTCTAGGCCATAGTCTCATAGTCTTTGATAACTTAATTGGAACTTTTGGTAGCAGCAGTAAGGTGGCAAGTTGAAATCTAATCTCTGTTAATAGCTTCCATTACATAGTGCGTAGAGCGGGGCTGAGGGCAAATAGTCTTTGCAGTGAGGGAATAATAAGTGGAGGTGCAACATTATCCATCACCTCTTAGGGTGAAAAAAAACTGAAATAAAGGAAAATATGCCCAGAATAAAGTGGTTTGGTTTCTGACAACAATATTACCACCAAGGATTATTCCATTAGGATCCAAGAAGAAAGTGGTCAAAATGAACGGAACCTCATGGCCTAATCTTCTTTAAATTGAAAATATGCCAGCTATTTCAACTATTTTGTTAATGATTTCAGTTAATATTGCATTTCAAGATGCATTATACATCTTCTTTGAAGTTAATGCCTTTTCTCATAGCAAGCTTATTGGGAATATTGTGTACAGGACTTCAAATCCATCACAGTATTTTCTGAATGTCACAATGCAACATTGAGAATTTTAGGAAATACACACACTACTCATCTGATCCAAAATAAAACCTGATGCAGCTCTATAGAGTGACATGGATTCAAAATTGAGTTGATATTTGTAATTGCCTAGCTATTTAGAGCTTTTACACAGATGTTGCCAAATTGAACACAGTCAAATCAGCACATTTCACAATGTTTATAGGCTCGGATTGTTAGTATACCTGACAAAGTTAATGCAGAGTCAGGAGTCATTAATATCCTTTAATGCTATGAGGCTGAAGTAACCTTTTCATTTTTATAGTGCATCCACATTATGCATTCGAAAATATCATTTTTTATATTCTCCCCTCCCTTTCTGAAAGCATGAGAAGGTAAATTCGGGAGCGCCCACTTTTGCACCCCCCTGCCGCAGCGTTATTACCCCACGCACAAATGGTGAGGCCCGAGAAACCCTGGCTTCAGCCCTCATCCTAATGAAGACGGCACTGTGGGAGAAAGCACAATCAGGTTTACAAATGCAAAATAGTGCCGATGCTGGAATCTGAAATAAAAACACAAAATGCTGGAAATCTCAGCGGGTCAGGCAGCATCTGTGGAGAGAAACAGAGTTAACGTTTCAGGCCAATGACCCTTCGTCAGAACTGGCGAATGTTTGAAAAGAACAGATTCTTAACAAGCACTGAAAGGGGGAGGGGAAGAAAGAACAAAAGGGAAGGTCTGTGATAGGGTGGAAGACAGGAGAGATTAGCGAGAGAAAAGATTTGATGGGTCGACTTAAAATGGTAATGGCAGAAGTTTGAAACCGGTTAGTCTAGATAGGGTGTGAATGGCGGAATAATTACCAGCTGCCATGGGAGACAGAGAGAAAAAATACATAAGATCAGGGGAAGGGGGGAAGGGAGCCAAATGTGGGCAGAGGTTCTGGTCTGAAATTGTTGAACTCGATGTTGAGTCCAGAAGGCTGTAAACTGCCTAAATGAAAGATGAGGTGCTGTTCCTCGAGCTTACGTTGAGCTTCATTGGAACAGTGTAGGAGGCCGAGGACAGAGATTTCGGAGTGGGAGTGGAGTGGAGAATTAAAGTGACAGGCGACCGGAAGTTCAGGGTCACATTTACAGACTGAACAAAGGTGTTCCACAAAGCGGTCACCCAATCTGCATTTGGTCTCCCCAATGGAGAGGAGACCACATCGTGAGCAGCAAATACAGTATACTAAATTGAAAGAAGTACAAGTAAATTGCTGTTTCACCTGGAAGGAGTATTTGTGGCCCTGGATAATGGGAAGGGTGGAGGTACTAGGGGGCAGGTGTTGCATCTCCTGCGCTTGCACGGGAAGGTGCCATGGGAAGAGGAGGAGGTGTTGGGGGTGACTGCGGAATGGACCACGATGTTGCGGAGGGAGCTGTCCCTTTGAAATACTGAGAGGGAAGGGGAGGGGAAGATGTGATTGGTGATGGGATCACGCTGGAGGTGGCGGAAATGGCGGAGGATGATCCGTTCAACGTTGAGGCTGGTGGGGGTGATAGGTGAGGACAAGGGGAACCCTGTCATGGTTCTGAGAGAGAGGGGAAGGAGTGAGGGCAGAGGTACGGGAAATAGAACGGACATAGTTGAGGGCCATGTTAACCACAGCGGAGGGGAATTCTCGGTTGAGGAAAAAGGAAGACATGTCAGGGGCGCTAGTGTGAAAGGTGATGTCATCCGAGCAGATGCGACAGAGACGAAGAAACTGAGAGAATGGAATCAAGTCCTTACAGGATGCGGTGTGGAGGAAGTGTAGTCCAGGTAGCTGTGGGAGTCAGTGGGCTTATAGTGGATACTGGTCGCTAGCCTATCACCAGAAATGGAGACAGAGAAGTCGAGGAAGGGCAGGGAAGAGTTGGAGATGGACCATGTGAATGTGAGGGAAGGGTGGAAATTGGATGCAATGTGAATGAAATTTTCAAGTTCAGGACAAGAGCAAGAAACGGCACCGATACAGTCATCAATGTACCAGAAAAAGAGGTGAGTGAGGGGACCGAGTAGGACTAGAACAAAGAATGTTCCACATATCCCACAAAAAGGCAGGCATAGCTAGGACCCATGGGGTTCCCATAGCAACACCTTTAATTTGGAGGAAGTGAGTGGAGTTAAAGGAGAAGTTGTTCAATGTGAGAACAAGTTCAGCCAGGCGAAGGAGGGTGATGGTGGTTGGGGACTGGTTGGGCCTCTGCTCGAGAAAGAAGCGGAGTGTCCTCAGGCCGTCCTGTTGGGAGATAGAAGTGTAGAGGGATTGGTGAAAAAGGAGACGGTTGGGGCCAGGAAACTGGAAACTATTAAAGTGAGGGAGGGCCTCGGAGGAGTCGCAGATGTAAGTGGGAAGAGAGTGGACAAAGGAAGAAAAAATAGAGTCGAGATAAGAAGAAATAAGTTCTGTGGGGCAAGAACAGGCTGAAATGATGGGATTACCGGGGCAGTCCTGGTTGTAGATCTTGGGAAGGAAGTAGAAGCGGGCTGTGCATGGTTGGGAAACTATGAGATTGGTGGCTGTGGAGGGAAGATCTCCAGAGGAAATGAGGTCAGTGACGGTCTGGGAAATTATGGGTCATGTTCCAGGGGGAGGTAGAAGGAGGTGTCAGAGAGCTGGTGATCAGCCTCTGCAAGGTAGAGGTCGTTTCGCCAAACAACAACAGCACCACCCTTGTCAGCAGGTTTAATGACAAAGTTGGGGTTGGATCTGAGAGAGAGGGAAGTGCTGCAAGTTCAGGGGGTGGTAGGTTGGAGTGAGGGGAGCAGAGAAATTGAGATGGCCGATGTCCCATCAGCAGTTTGCAATGAAGCGGTCTAAAGAGGGTAAGAGGCCAGAGGGAGGGGTCCAGGTAGAGCAAGAATTTTGAAAACAGGAGAAAGGGTCAGCTGTGCGGGGAAAGAATCAGGTAATTGGTCCAAGTGTGCGCACTTCCTGCCCGCCATTTTGGGCCCTACGTGGCCCAAATTAACTCCCATGGACTATGCTGGATCCATAGGTCCCACACACTGATCCCTTGTCCATGTGGCCATACTTGAGCCCAAACAGTGAAAGTCAACAGGACATTTGATTGCAAAAATCATCGCAGCCAATTCCAATTCTATCTGCATCCTGCATCCATAAATATGCACTTCCAGCAGTGACCAGGGGAAAGACTCTTGACTGGTTTTCTGTTCCTTATCCCAGAGGGACGGAGGCCAATAATTCCACCAACGGGCCAAGTTGAGCTAAGATTGTGAATTGAAGCTAGGATCTTCCTACTCTGTATGTCTTCCTTATTTGCTGAATGAACTTGCTAGACCATCAGTGGAGCCTAAATTATATCCATTAAAACAGTTGTAAAGGAGATGGAATATGCATAGTTAACACAATGACATACTGCCCAAAGTTGCCATAATGTCTAGCCTGGTATTTTCTACATGGCTGTAAATCACTAGAAGGGTTACCTATGGTCTGAATAGAGGCCCCAATTTGTACAAACTCTGCTGTAAAAAAATACTTTCATTTATATAGCGCCTTTCACGACCACCGGATGTCTCAATGCACTTTATAGCCAATGAAGTACTTATTGAAGTGTAGTCACTGTTGTAATGTAGGAAACACGGCAGTCAGTTTGTGCACAGCAAGCTCCCACAAACAACAATTGATCATGACCAGATATTCTGTTTTTGTTATGTTGATTGAGGGATAAATATTGGCCAGGACACTGGGGATAACTCCCCTGCTCTTCTTCGAAATAATGCCATGGGATTGTTTATGTCCACCTGAGAGAGCAGACGGGGCCTCGATTTAATGTCTCATCTGAAAGCCGACGGGGCCGAAATTGCCCTCCGCCGGAAACGTGTCGCACCTACCCTGTTTCAGATGATTATACCGGGGCAGTTGATGTGGTGGCTGTAAAGTCCTTACTCTACAGCATGAAACCACATGAGGCACATTCTAGGGACAAGGTCACTCCGTGACCTCAACTCTTTATTCACAGCACTCCACAAGTGATGACCCTGCGTTGGACCTCCCCTTATATATCTGGGAGATCAGGTAGGGAGTGACTCCCACAAGTTCACCCCTAGTGGTCAAGGTGTGCATCTAGGTTGTGTGTATACAGTAATACAGTGGTGTTACATTGTGGTTACATACATGACATCACCTTCCCCCCCCCCCCCCCCCTGCCCCCAAAGTCTTGTTAGGATCATAGGTTTAGTCTTTCAGGTGGTCTACGCTCCCTCGTGGAGCGCCGCAGTTAGGGCTCTGGTTGTTGGACACTGACGTGAGTGTCTGTCACCTGTGGTGATTCCGGCCTGTCCGGGCTGACCGCAGGGACTGTGCATTCCTCTGATTGCTCTTGTTGCTCATTCACTGGCGGTGTTGTGAGTTCCATCTCATGGTCTTCTTCAGGTTCCTCCGTGTCGATGCTGAACCTTTTTTTTACTTGGTCCAGATGCTTACAGCATATCTGATCATTGTTGAGTTTTACCACGAGGACCCTATTCCCCTCTTTGTCAATTACAGTACCCTCAAGCCATTTGGGCCCCATGGCGTGATTGAGGACGAATACAGGATCATTTATTTCTATTCATCTTCCCCTCGAATTGCGGTCATGGAACTCGTTTTGTGACTTGCGCTTTCCCTCAACTATGTCGGTTAGGACTGGGTGAATGACGGACAACCGGGTTTTGAGTGTCCGTTTCGTTAGTAGCTCTGCGGGCGGGACCCCCGTGAGTGAGTGCGGTCGGGATCTATAGGCCAGCAGGAGACGCGAAAGGCGGCATTGTAGGGAGGGTCCTTGAATCCTGAGCATACCTTGCATAATGATTTGGACCGCACGTTCCGCCTGGCCATTGGAGGCCGGCTTGAATGGCGTTGTCCTGACCTGGTTGATGCCATTGACCGACATAAACTCCCGGAATTCGTAGCTTGTGAAGAACATAAGAACATAAGAACATAAGAATTAGGAACAGGAGTAGGCCATCTAGCCCCTCGAGCCTGCTCCGCCATTCAATAAGATCATGGCTGATCTGGTCGTGGACTCAGCTCCACTTACCCGCCCTCTCCCCGTAACCCTTAATTCCCTTATTGGTTAAAAATCTATCTATCTGTGACTTGAAAACATTCAATGAGCTCGCCTCAACTGCTTCCTTGGGCAGAGAATTCCACAGATTTTACAGCCCTCTGGGAGAAGAAATTCTTTCTCAACTCGGTTTTAAATTGGCTCCTCCGTATTTTGAGGCTGTGCCCCCTAGTTCTCGTCTCCGCCACCAATGGAAACAACCTCTCTGCCTCTATCTTGTCTATTCCTTTCACTATCTTAAATGTTTCTATAAGATCACCCCTCATCCTTCTGAACTCCAAGGAGTAAAGACCCAGTCTACTCAATCTATCATCATAAGGTAACCCCCTCATTTTTCGAATCAGCCTAGTGAATCGTCTCTGTACCCCTTCCAAAGCTAGTATATCCTTCCTTAAGAAAGGTGACCAAAACTGCACGCAGTACTCCAGGTGCAGCCTTACCAATACCTTATACAGTTGCAGCAACACCTCCCTGCTTTTGTACTCCATCCCTTTCGCAATGAAGGCCAACATTCCAGTTGCCTTCCTGATTACCTGCTGCACCTGCAAACTAACCTTTTGAGATTCATGCACAAGGACCCCCAGGTCCCTCTGCACCACAGCATGTTGTAATTTCTCCCCATTCAAATAATATTCCCTTTTACTGTTTTTTTTCCCAAGGTGGATGATCTCACACTTTCCGACATTGTATTCCATCTGCCAAACCTTAGCCCATTCGCTTAACCTATCCAAATCTCCTTGCAGCCTCTCTGATTCCTCTACACAACCCGCTTTCCCACTAATCTTAGTGTCATCTGCAAATTTTGTTGCACTACACTCTGCCCCCTCTTCTAGGTCATCTATGTATATTGTAAACAGTTGTGGTCCCAGTACTGATCCCTGTGGCACACCACTAACCACTGATTTCCAACCGGAAAAGGACCCATTTATCCCGACTCTCTGCTTTCTGTTCGCCAGCCAATTCTCTATCCATGCTAATACATTTCCTCTGACTCCGCGTACCTCTATCTTCTGCAGTAACCTTTTGTGTGGCACCTTATCGAATGCCTTTTGGAAATCTAAATACACCACATCCATCGGTACACCTCTATCCACCATGCTCGTTATATCCTCAAAGAATTCCAGTAAGTTAGTTAAACATGATTTCCCTTTCATGAATCCATGCTGCGTCTGCTTGATTGCACTATTCCTATCCAGATGTCCCTCTATTTCTTCCTTAATGATAGTTTCAAGCATTTTCCCCACTACAGATGTTAAACTAACCAGCCTATAGTTACCTGCCTTTTGCCTGCCCCCTTTTTTAAACAGAGGCGTTACATTAGCTGCTCTCCGATCCCCAGAGTCCAGAGAATTTTGGTAGATTATAACAAATGCATCTGCTATAACTTCCACCATCTCTTTTAATACCCTGGGATGCATTTCATCAGGGGACTTGTCTACCTTCAGTCCCATTAGTCTGTCCAGCACTACCTCCCTAGTGATAGTGATCATCTCAAGGTCCTCCCTTCCCACATTCCTATGACCAGCAATTTTTGGCATGGTTTTTGTGTCTTCCACTGTGAAGACGGAAGCAAAATAATTGTTTAAGGTCTCAGCCATTTCCACATTTCCCATTATTAAATCCCCCTTTTCATCTTCTAAGGGACCAACATTTACTTTAGTCACTCTTTTCCATTTTATATATCTGTAAAAGCTTTTACTATCTGTTTTTATGTTTTGCGCAAGTTTACCTTCATAATCTATCTTCCCTTTCTTTATTGCTTTTTTAGTCATTCTTTGCTGTTGCTTAAAATTTTCCCAATCCTCTAGTTTCCCACTAACCTTGGCCACCTTATACGCATTGGTCTTTGATTTGATACTTTCCTTTATTTCCTTGGTTATCCACGGCTGGTTATCTCTTCTCTTGCCGCCCTTCTTTTTCACTGGAATATATTTTTGTTGCGCATTATGAAAGAGCTCCTTAAAAGTCCTCCACTGTTCCTCAATTGTGCCACCGTTTAGTCCTTGTTTCCAGTCTACTTTAGCCAACTCTGCCCTCATCCCACTGTAGTCCCCTTTGTTTAAGCATAGTACGCTCGTTTCTGATACAACTTCCTCATCCTCAATCTGTATTACAAATTCAACCATATTGTGATCACTCATTCCGAGAGGATCTTTTACGAGGAGATCGTTTATTTTTCCTGTCTCGTTACACAGGACCAGATCCAAAACGGCTTGCTCCCTTGTAGGCTCTGTTACATACTGTTCTAAGAAACAATCCCATATGCATTCTATGAATTCCTCCTCCAGGCTACCCCCTGCGATTTGATTTGACCAATCGATATGTAGGTTAAAATCCCCCATAACTACTGTCGTTCCTTTTTCACATGCCTCCATTATTCCCTTGATTATTGCCCGCCCCACCATGAAGCTATTATTTGGGGGCCTATAAACTACGCCGACCAGTGACTTTTTCCCCTTACTATCTCTAATCTCCACCCACAATGATTCAACATTTTGTTCATTGGAGCCAATATCATCCCTCACAACTGCCCTGATATCATCCTTTATTAACAGAGCTACCCCACCTCCTTTCCCTTCTTGCCTATCTTTCTGAATCGTCAGATACCCCTGTATGTTTAATTCCCAGTCTTGGCCATCTTGCAACCATGTTTCTGTAATGGCCACCAAATCATACCCATTTGTAATGATTTGTGCCATCAACTCATTTACTTTATTTCTAATGCTGCGTGCATTTAGGTGGAGTGTTTTCATCCTAGTTTTTAAACCATGATTTTTAGTTTTTACCCCTCCTGCAGCCCTTTTATATTCAGTGGCCCTTTTTGTTTCTTGCCTTTGCTTTCTCTGCCCTCCACTTTTACTCATCTCTTTTCTGTCTTTTGTTTTTGTCTCCTTTTTGTTTCCCTCTGTCTCCCTGTATTGGTTCCCATCCCCCTGCCATATTAGTTTAACTCCTCACCAACAGCACTAGCAAACACTCCCCCTAGGACATTGGTTCCATTCCTGCCCAAATGCAGACCGTCCGGTTTGTACTGGTCCCACCTCCCCCAATGTTCCAATGTCCCACGAATTTGAATCCCTCCCTGCTGCACCACTGCTCGTATTCATCTGTGCTATCCTGCAATTCCTACTCTGACTAGCACGTGGCACTGGTAGCAATCCCGAGATTACTACTTTTGAGGTCCTACTTTTTAATTTAACTCCTAGCTCCTTAAATTCGTCTCGTAGGACCTTATCCCTTTTTTTACCTATGTCGTTGGTACCAATGTGCACCACAACAACTGGCTGTTCTCCCTCCCTTTTCAGAATGTCCTGCACTCGCTCGGAGACATCCTTGACCCTTGCACCAGGGAGGCAACATACCATCCTGGACTCTCGATTGCGGCCGCAGAAACGCCTATCTATTCCCCTTATGATTGAATCCCCTATCACTATCGCTCTCCCACTCTTTTTTATGCCCTCCTGTACAACAGAGCCAGCCACGGTGCCATGAACTTGGCTGCTGTTGCTCTCCCCTAATGAGTCATCTCCCTCAACAGCACTCAAAACAGTGTATCTGTTTTGCAGGGGGATGACCAGATGGGACCCCTGCACTACCTTCTTTGTACTACTCTTCCTGCTGGTCTTCCATCCCCTAGCTGGCTGTGGATCCTTCTCATGCGGTAAGACCAACTCACTACACGTGCCACTTATGTCATTCTCAGCATCGTGGATGCTCCAGGGTGAACCCACCCTCAGCTCCAATTCCGCAACGCGGTCCATCAGGAGATGGAGGCGGATACACTTCTTACACACGTAGTCGTCAGGGACACCGGAAGCGTCCCTGAGTTCCCACATGGCACAGGAGGAGCATATCACGTGACCGAGCTCTCCTGCCATGCCTTAACCCTTAGATACCCTTAAATTGGTAACAACAATGTTACAGTTTACTTACTGATATAAAAAGAAAAAGAAAAGCTACTCACCAATCACCAGCCAATCACTTACCCCATTGGCTGTGACGTCACCTTTTGATTCCTTTCTACTTCTTTTTTGCTTTCTCTCCCGCTGTAGCTGCAGCAGTACGCCTTTATAGGCCGCTCCAACGCTGCTCCCACCTCTCACCAACAGCCGCTGTTTGTGGAGCTCCCGCTGGGCCTTTATAGGCTGCTCCGACGCTGCTCCCACCTCTCACCAACAGCCGCTGTTTGTGGAGCTCCCGCTGGGCCTTTATAGGCCGCTCCAACGCTGCTCCCACCTCTCACCAACAGCCGCTGTTTGTGGAGCTCCCGCTGGGCCTTTTATAGGCCGCTCCGACGCTGCTCCCGCCTCTCGCCAACTGCCGCTGCCTGTGTAACACCCGCTGGGCCTTTTATAGGCCGCTCCGACGCTGCTCCCACCTCTCGCCAACTGCCGCTGACTCTCGAGCTCCCGCTGGGCCTTTTATAGGCCGCTCCGACGCTGCTCCCACCTCTCGCCAACTGCCGCTGACTCTCGAGGTCCCGCTGGGCCTTTTATAGGCCGCTCCGACGCTGCTCCCACCTCTCGCCAACTGCCGCGGGCCATTATCACTAACCGGGATGTCCAGCAAGCCATGGGTTGCAAAGGTCGCACGTAGGCTTTCCACGGTGGTGGATGATGTGCATGAATTCAGAATGATGCACTCGATCCATTTCGAGTACGCATCTACCACAATAAGGAACATCTTTCCCATGAACGGGCCCAAGTAGTCAACATGAATGCATGACCATTGTCTGGTGGGCCAGGGCCACGGGCTGAGCGGGGTCTCCCTGGGGGCATTACCCAGCTGGGCACACATCATGCATCTGCGAACACAGTGTTCCAGGTCTGAATCAATTCCAAGCCACCAAACGTGTGACCGGGCAATGGCCTTCATCAGCACAATGCCTGGGTGCTCGCTGTGGAGTTCCCTGATGAATGCCTCCCTGCCCTTCTGGGGCATAACTACCCGGCTGCCCCATAGTAGGCAGTTGGCTTGGAAGGAGAGCTCATCCATCTGTCTGTGGAACGGTCTGACCTCCTCAGGGCATGCTCCGTGTGCGGGCGTCCAATCCCCAATCAGGACACATTTCTTAATCAGGGATAGGAGGGGGATCTCTGTTTGTCCAGATTTTGATCTGGCAGGCTGTGATGGGGGAGCCTGAGCTGTCAAAGGCATCGACAGCCATGACCATCTCGGCGCTTTGCTCCGCTGCCCCCTCAGCGGTGACCAGTGGAAGCCTGCTGAGCGTGTCAGCGCAATTTTCAGTGCCGGGCCGGTGCCGGATGGAGTAATCATAAGCAGCCAGCGCAAGAGCCCATCGCTGTATGTGAGCCGATGCGTTGGCATTGATAGTCTCGCTGTCTGACAACAGGGATGTTAATGGCTTGTGGTCCATCTCTAATTCAAACTTCCTACCAAAGAGGTACTGATGCATTTTTTTACACCATAGACACATGCGAGCGCTTCTTTCTCGACCATCCCATATCCCCGTTCTGCTTGAGAGAGCGACCTGGAGGCATAAGCCACAGGTTGTAGTTGACCCTCAGCATTGCCCTGCTGCAACACGCACCCGACCCCATAGGACGATGCATCACATGTCAGAACCAATTTTTTACAGGGGTCGTACAGGGTCAACAACTTGTTTGAACAAAGTAGGTTTCGCGCCCGATCAAAAGCCCGTTCCTGACAGTCCCCCCAAAACCAATTGCAACCCTTATGCAGGAGCACGTGTAGCAGCTCCAACAATGTGCTCAGGTTCGGCAGAAAGTTCCCGAAATAGTTCAACAGTCCCAGAAATGAACGCAACTCCGATGTGTTGCAGGGCCTGGGTGCTCGTCGAATTGCCTCTGTTTTGGATTCGATGGGCCGAATCCCATCTGCAGCAACCCTCCTGCCCAGAAACTCAACCTCAGGAGCTAAAAACACACATTTAGACTTCTTGAGTCGCAGGCCTACCCGGTCCAGTCGGCGTAGCACCTCCTCCAGGTTGTGGAGGTGTTCCTCGGTGTCTCGACCCGTGATGAGGATGTCGTCCTGGAATACAATCGTTCCAGGAATGGACTTAAGCAGGCTTTCCATGTTTCGTTGAAAAATCGCGGTCACTGATCGAATGCCAAACGGGCACCTGTTATAAACAAACAGTCCCTTGTGCGTGGTGATGGTGGTCAGTAGTTTAGATTCGGCGCCCAGTTCCTGGGTCATATAGGCTGAAGTGAGGTCCAACTTGGTGAACAGCTTGCCGCCTGCCAGCGTGGCAAAAAGGTCCTCCGCTCTTGGGAACGGGTATTGATCTTGTAGGGACACCCGATTGATGGTGGCCTTGTATTCGCCACAGATCCTGACAGAGCCATCGCTTTTAGGACGGGAACGATGAGACTCGCCCAGTCACCGAATTCAACAGGCGAGATGATACCCTCTTTCAACAGCCGGTCCAATTCGCTCTCGATCTTTTCCCGCATCACATACGGCACCGCTCTGGCTTTGTGGTGCACTGGTCTGGCGTCCAGGGTGATGTGTATTACTACTTTGGTGCCTTTGAAAGTCCCGATGCCAGGTTGGAATAGTGAATCGAATTGTTGTAGGACTTGTGAGCATGAACTTCACTCCACAGATGACATTGCGTGAACATCCCTCCATTTCCAGTTCATCTCGGCTAACCAGCTCCTCCCCAACAGTGCGAGACTATTGACCGGGACAACCCAGAGAGGCAGCCGATTCACTAGCCCATTGTATGTGACAGCCAACATTGCACTGCCTAGCACCGGAATGATTTCTTTAGTGTAAGTCCGTAATTGTGTCTCAACACGTGCTCATTTGGGTCTACTGGCTTTAAGTGGCCATAGCTTCTCAAATTACTGAACGCCCATGAGTGACTGGCTGGCCCCAGTGTTCAGCTCCATGCGTACTAGGATGCCATTTAATAAAACCCTCATCATAATTGGTGGCGTTTTGGTGTATGAACTGTTCGCCGCTGGCCCCCCTGAACCTCGACGTCCATCAATTTGCCCCAAAAGTCATCCTGCCTCAAAGAACCCTCTTCTGGTCCCTCCACCTCATATATTAGTCTGGTTGCAGGCTTCCTGCACATTCGAGCTAAATGGCCACTGAGATTGCAGTTTCTGCAGACAAACTGTTGAAATCTGCAAAATCTGGCTGAGTGTTTTCCCCCACACCTCCAGCATGAGTTAAAGTTTCCATTGTTGGGACAAAGGGACTATGGCCAGGCATTCCACGCTGACTGTCCCTTTGACTGCTCTTAAGTACCCTATTAGTGGGTGTCAATGGCCCTATCCCGCGCTGCATTGTCCGCTGTAATGGCGTGAATATCCGTTCAGCCTGCCATTGTCTCTGTTGGAGTCCTACTCTGGGGTCTATTGCTTGCTGGGGAATGTCGGACTGCCCCTGCCACCCTGCTGGGCTCTGAGTCGCATTGATGATGTTGACTCCCTGTCCCATCGCCGTGTTAGAGGCAGAATTGCGCGCGTATATTATTTTCGTCTCTTCCTCCCCCAACATCAAAGTTTGAGCTAACAATGCCGCCGCTTCCAAGGTCAAATGCTTGGTCTCAATTAATTTGCGGAAAATTCCCGCATGACCGATGCCCTCGATAAAGAAGTCCCTTAGCATCTCCCCCCTGCAGGCATCTGTGAACTTAGAGGCTGGCCAAACGGCGGAGGTCCGCTACGAAGTCCGGTATGCTCTGTCCTTCACGACGTCAGAGGGTGTAGAATCTGTGTTGGGCCATATGTATGCTACTCGTTGGTTTGAGGTGCTCCCCGATCAGTTTGGTGAGTTCTTCAAAGGTTTTGTCCGACGGCTTCTCAGGTGCTAGTAAGTCCTTCATGAGTACGTAAGTCTTTGGTCCACAGCTGGTCAAGAGATGAGCCCTTCGCTTGTTGGACGCTGCATCCCCCAGCCATTCTTTCGTAACGGAGCTTTGCTGAAGCCTCTCGACAAAATTGTCCCAGTCTTCCCCAACACAGTACCGTTCCTCTGCGCTACCGGTGGCCATTCTCGTGGGTCGTGAGTTCCCGTTTCTCGTCGCCAATGTAAATTCCTTACTCTACAGTATGAAACCACACGAGGCACATTCTAGGGACAAGGTAATACAGTGGTGTTACATTGTGGTTACATACATGACAGTGGCCTCTTGAGCGAAATTCCGCTTCTTTGCCTTTTTTATCCAGTGGCCCGGAAATCGGTCATAATGGGGGCTGAAGTGTGGCGGTGAGCGAAGTTCGCATACTAGAGGGGCGGAGAGAGTGTTCTCCATTGTCAGTCAACAGCATAGCGCTGATGAGGTCTATGCGCTGGCACATCACCATGTCGCTTCCCTTCACTTAAAGGGGAGAGCTTGTGCAATTCTTGAAGTTCGGTCCACTGAGCCATCAGGGAGGGTTTCGGTGGGACCAGCGGCCTGGCCTGGCAGTGCTCCCTCCCCTTTAATGGCAGCCGCACCGCCATTTTGAGCACACTCCAACGGCAGAAAAAGCCGCCGGTGGCAGCAAGATTTTCACGACCAGGGGAATATCATCAATGACGCACTTAGGATGAATCGGCAGCAGCAGAGTGGTAGTGGGGGGAGCCGGTCACCACCAGGACAGAATTTTCCAAATGGCAGCCATTCCACTCTGCAACGTGGACACCAATTTCCAGCACCAACAGGCCTTAAGGGAAGAAGCAATTTCAGCCCTGGCACCTCCAACAGTGCAGCACTGCACTGCATTGTCAGGCTAGACTTATGTGCTCAAGCCCCTGGAGTGGGAATTGAACCCACAACCTTTTGACTCAGAGGCAAGTGTGCTACCTACTGAGCCACAGATGTACATCAATGAACACACAATAGGAAACTGATATGCTGGATAAACAAACATTTCTGAACAACAGATGTATTTTGGGAGCATTTAAGTTGAATGAAAAGAAAAAGTATTTCTTATTTCCTTTGTAGATGAAATTCCCGGACAAAGGGAAAATATAATCAATTTGCTACGTGATTTGTAAAATTGGATATTCAGTAAACACATTGTCCAATGCTCCAGATGGAATATACTTCATCATTAAAAGCTGCATGGACAATGTCACACAATTACTTTCGCTAATTTACAGATTCCATGAGCAAGCAACTGTTCCCTTTTCTGAGCAATTAAAGTCTAATTTTGAACATTCATTTGTGAGGTGTTGCAGATGACAAGCTATTAAATATCCTAATGTAGCAAGGTAAAATATATCTAAGTACAAAGAATAATAAAAAGTCAATTTTGAACAATGATAATTCAGTCTCTAATGGGACAGATGTTTTGCTCTTGCCTTCAGTCATATTATGATTGCCTGAATGAAAATGAATACACTAAAACAATTAGCAAAGGAAAACGAGTGTTTAGAATGCGTTCTCATTAGAAAGCCATGTTTACAGGATAGGGAACTGTCTAAATGGAAATAAATAATAAGTAGTAAAAGGACATCTGTCCCTAATATGCTTTGTGCAGAAATAAAATTTGTCACGGGAATTTTTCAAAGCTCCAAATGCAAAAATTTCATGATGTCACAGATCTATTTTGTATTCATAGCTCATTTATCAACCAGAACATGAGTTACTGTCGAATCCTGTTTAATTTTTAACTCCGTTGTGTTAGAGCTGATATTTAACCCACTTCAACATTTGAAATAAAAAATAAATTTTGCCGACATGACAGTTACTGGACTCCACAGGCTACAGTAGTATAGTGGTTATGTTACTGGACTAGTAATCCAGAGGCCTGGATTACTGATATGGAGATGTGAGTTCAAATCCCACCATGGCAGCTGGGGAATTAAAATTCAATTAATCAAATAAACCTGGACTAAAAAGCTAGTATCAGTAATGGTGACCATGAAACTACCAGATTGTCGTAAAAATCCATCTGGTACATTAATGTGCTTCAGGGAAGGAAATCTGCTGACTTACCTGATGTGGCCTATATGTGACTCCAGACCCACAACAATATTAGCTGCTCTCTGAAATGGCCTAGCAAGCCACTCAGTTGTAACAACTTGCTATGAAAAGTAGTAAGAATAAAACTGGATGGAAAACCCGGCATTGACCTAGGCATTGGATTCAAACAGGACAAAGACATATCTAGCTCAGTTGATCCTGCAAAGTCCTCCTCAACTAACATCTGGGGACTTGTGCCAATATTGGGAGAGCTGTCCTACAGACTAGTCAAGCAACAGGCTAACATAGTCATACTCACAGAATCATCCTTTTCAGCCTAGACTACTCCATCACCATCCCTGGGTATGTCCTGTCCCACCGGCAGGACAGACCCAACTGAGATGGTAGCACAGTGGCACATTGACTCTAGATCCCATGAAGTCTAATGGCATCAGGTCCAACATGGGCAAGGAAACCTCCTGTTGATTACCACCTACTGCCCTCCCTCAGCAAACAAATCAGTACTCCTCCATGTTGAACACCACTTGGAAGAAGCACTGAGAGTAGCAAGGGCACAGAATGTATTTTGGGTGGGGGATTTCAATGTCCATCACCAAGAGTGGCTCGGTAGCACCAATACTGGCCCAGTCCTGAAGAACATATCTGCCAGACTGGGCCTGTGGCACGAGCACGAGGGAAAAACCTACTTGAACTCGTCCTCGCCAAGCTACCTGTCACAGATGCTTCAGTCCATGACCACTGCACAGTCCTTGTGGAGGCGAAGCACTGAATACAACAAAGGCTATGGGCCCTGACAACATCCTGGCTATCGTGCTGAAGACTTGTGCTCCAGAACTAGCCGCACCTCTAGCCAGGCTGTTCCAGTACAACTACAACACTGGCATCTACCCAACAAAGTGGAAAATTATCCACATATGTCCACAAAAAACAAGACAAATGCAATCTAGCCAATTACCGCCCTATCAGTCTACTGTCAATCATCAACACAGTGATGGAAGGTGTCATCGACAGTTCTATCAAACGGCACTTACTCGCCAATAACCTGCTCGCCAATGGTCGGTTTGGGTTCCGTTAGAATCACTCGGCTCCAGACCTCATACAGCCTAGGTGCAAAGATGGACTAAAGAACTGAATTCTAGAGGTGATGTGAGAGCGATTGCCCTTGACTTCAAGGCAGCATTTGACCGAGTGTGGCATTGAGGAGCCTTGAAAAATCGAAGTCAATGGGAAACTGGGAATATTCTCCAGGGACTGGAGTCACACCTAACATAAAGTAAGATGATTGTGGTTGTTGAAGGTCAATCATCTCAGCCCCAGGACATCGCTGCAGGAGTTCGTCAGGGCAGTATCCTAGGCCCAACTATCATCAGCTGCTTCATCAATGACCTTCCCTCCTATAAGGTCAGAAGTGGGGATGTTCGCTGATGATTGCATGGTATTCAGTTGTATTCGTAACTCCTCAGATAATTAAACAGTCTGTCCCCACCTGGTTGACATTCAAGCTTGAGCTGATAGGTGGCAAGTAACATTCGTGCCACACAAGTGCCAGGCAATGACCATCTCGAACAAGAGAGAGCCTAGCCACCTCCCCTTGACAATCGGCAAATCCCCCAACCTCAACATCTGGGGTTCACCATTGACCAGAAACTTAACTGGACCAGGCACATAAATACTATGACGACAAGAGCAGGTCAAAGGCTGAGTATTCTGTAACAAGTGACTCACCACCCGACTTCCACCATCTACAAGGCACAAGTCAGGAGTGTGATGGAATACTCTCCACTTACCTGGATGCGTACAGCTTCAAGAAACTCGACACCATCCAGGACAAAGCAGTCCGCTTTATTGGCACCCATCCACCACCTTCACCACTGACACACCGTGGCTGCGTGTGTACCATCTACAATTCAGCATCTGCTAAACCCGCCACCTCTACCACCTAGGATAAGGTCAGCAGGTGCTTGGGAAAATCTTGGAAATATATCGCCGATCCTTCATCGTCACTGGGTCAAAACCCTGGAACTCCCTCCCTAACAGCACTGTGGGAGTACCTTCACCACACGGACTGCAGCAGTTCAGGAATGCAGAGGAGTCTGGCTGAAAGGTATGATTCTGTGAGTATGACTTTGTCAGGCTGTTGCTCAACTAGTCTGTGGGACAGTTCTCCCAATTTTGGCACAATTCCCAGATGTTAGTGAGGAGGACTTTTTAGGATTAACTGGGCTGGTTGTGTCTTTGCCATGTCTGAATCTGGTGGTCCGTCCATTTTTATTCTTATTGATTTTCTTAGCAGTTTGAGACAACTGAGTAGCTTGCTAGGCAATTTCAGAGAGAAGTTAAGAGACAACCACATTGCTGTGGGTCTGGAGTCACATATAGGCCAGACCCGGTAAGGGCAGCAGGTTTCGTTCCCTAAAGGACATTCGTGAACCTAGTGACAACCCACTAATTTCATGGTCACCATTACTGATACTAAAATTTTTTTCCCCCAGAGTTAATGAATTAATTACATTTAAATTGTGTTTCTGTAAAAATGTGAGATGGAGGGAGTATAGTGAACATTCAACATCGATGATTAGTCCATGCTACCCATGTGATACCACCTACCAATCAGTTCATTGGGGGGAGAAAACGTTTTTGCCCACTTTGTTGCTTCCTGTTTTCTAACTTCCAGTAATCCTTCACTTCGGGGACTTTCCTTTGCTAACATTCTGCTCTGATCCTTTCTCAGCCCATCTCCTCCTCTCCAGAGTGTTCCTGCTCTAGCTTTGCTCATTCACTTGTTTTACGAGCACCACTCTTCCTCTAGCCCCAGCTCCACCTATCCCCAGCTCCAAACCAGCAAAGACAGAACTCCAAATTTTAAGAAGGCAAACTTCAGGAGTAGAAGATTAACTTATTTGAAAATTAAACCAGAGATGCACCAGGATCGGCATTCAACGTCAGCTGATTTGCAAGAGACTGTGGGGCCGAAATTGTCCCTTTCCTTAAGGCTTGTTACCACCAGAAATCGGCAGCCACGCTGCGGAGTGCAATGCCCGCCGATTTTTCGTGTAATGGTCGCCATTTTGAAAATTCCGCTCCTGCAATATCCTGGTGGGGACTCGCCTCCCACCCCCCCACCCCCCGCCTCCCCCCCCTCACCGCTCCACTGCTGCCGATCCATCCTCGGTGCGTTATCAGTGCACGCACCACCGATGTTCACCCCCGGGATGGCGAAATTCAGCTGAAAATTCTTGCTCCCGCCACGCGGTGCCAAAAGCAGCTTTTTCTGCCAGTGCACTGAGGTTGTGGTCCTTCTAAAATGGCAGCTCCCATTAAACGGGAGGACCTACTGCCTCTGCTGCCAGGATTTTTTTTTTTGTCAGCCGACTGCCAGGTCGGCCCAGCAATTATGCCCCCGGGTTCGGCCGATCCACCAACAGGCAGCCTGGCACTCCCTCTTGGGTGCCAGGTGGCTGGCCCGGCCGAAACCCTCCCTAGTGGCCCAGTGGACCGAACTTAAAGGGTCATGCAGGCTCTCCCCTTTAACGGAAGGAGAGAGGTGTGGTGATGTGGCACCGTGATGACTGACAGCGGCAGAAGCTCCGCCCGCCCCCAACTTCCGCCCCTCTAGACTGTGAACTTCTGTTTACCGCCACACTTCCACCCCCATTATGACCGACTTCCGGTCCGCCGGAAAAAAAAGCCAAAGAGCAGAATTTCGCTCAAGAGGCCACCGCCTCCACTGCGGTGGTGAAAACAACAAAAACAGGGTGTTTGCACCTCGTTTCCAGCAGTGGGCAATTTCGGCCCCTGTATGTTGTCTTGAACTTGCACTTTTGATCCATGCCACCATCCAGCTTCGCCTAGGTTGCGAATTCTGGATGGATGCATTCTTAGAGGCTTCATCATATGACCACCCACCTCCAATCGCTGTGCTGTGTGCCACCCCCATTGGTCATCTAATATGTCCATTTTCACAGCGCACCACCAATTGGTAAGTGAACAGATCCTTCATTACCTGATTGGATGACTCTTGAGTCAAACAGCCTTTTTTGCCGATCTTCACTATTTTTATTAACAAAATTATTCAAAGAAAATTAAATAAAATATTTTTTTGCCCCTGCCCTCAACTGGCATTACTCCCCTGACCTCCAAATACAAAGGGTTCCCCCACCCTTCCTGCCCTCTTTCTACTTTTGGCTCTCAAGCCCATTTCCACTCTCCTAAGTCCAAATATTGGCCTTCGGACCCACTGTGCTCATCCATACCCTGCTCCAGTATCTGGTTTCAGCCCTTGGTGTGCTGTCTCGCTGTCCAGCTCTGGGCCCTGAGTCCCACACAACCATTGGACTCACCATCTTCCACGTCTAGGGCCTTGCTCCTACCCTGGGCCAAGCCTACTGTTTCTCTCACCTGTGTAATCCAATGCTTTCTAGGGATTGGAATGCACCTGGAATACAGCGTGCAGTTTTGGTTTCCATATTTACGAAAGGATATACTTGCTTTGGAGGCAGTTCAGAGAAGGTTCACAAGGTTGAGTCCGGAGATGAGGGGGTTGATTTATGAGGAAAGGTTGAGTAGGTTGGGCCTATACTCATTGGAATTCAGAAGAATGAGAGGTGATCCTATCGAAACGTATAAGATTAAGAAGGGACTTGACAAGGTGAATGCAGAGAGGATGTTTCCACTGATAGGGGAGACTAGAACTAGAGGGCATAATCTTAGCATAAGGGGCTGCCCATTTAAAACTGAGATGAAGAGAAATTTCTTTTTTCAGAGGGTTGTCGATTTGTGGAATTCTCTGCCTCAGAGCTGTGGAAGCTGGGAAAATTAATAAATTTAAGACAGAAATAGACAGTTTCTTAAATGATAAAGGAATAAGGGATTCTGGAGAGCAGGCAGGGAAGTGGAGCTGAGTTCATGATTGGATCAGCCATGATCGTGTTGAATAGCGGAGCAGGTTCGAGGGGCCGTATGGCCTACTCCTGCTCCTATTTCTTATCTTCTTATGTTATGAAAACAATACCAGTCAAGATCATGACTATGTTCACCACGGGAATAACATCAAATCTGGATACAACACTGGTTTCAGATCCTCCATTCCCTCCCAGATCAGACATCGTCATCTACCCTCAGTTCCCTCCCAGGCTAGCCTCAGAACCAATTCCCCCCACCCAAAGTTAGACTGCAATTTCCAAATTTTCTTGCAGTCATGCATGTTACAATACCTTCCAAACGGCCTCCCATATCCCAGCCCAGATCTCCTCCTCCAACGAATACATTTTGTTGCATGTGACAACCTTTAAAATGTCAAATTCAGGAAATATTAAAAGGGACAATCATGACCCGCATACAAACACAATGGAAAGTATACATAAGAGAGAGAGGAGACATTGGAAAATACAAAGTCACAGGAGAATGAGAGAAGGAGTGAGGAAAAAAAGACAAAAAGACAGGTACAGAGAAAATGAGAGAAAAAGTGCAAGAGCCATACAGAGGGAAAAAGTGAAAGACAAAGCGAGAAGGATAAACACTTAGCAAGTGGGACAGACAATTCAAGCAAAAAATAAACTATTTTAATTTTTGCCAAATAGCAGTGGAGATCAACGAGATTTAAATTAATGGTGAGCACAGCAGTTATAGTTCAGCAGAAACTTCAGTTTTACCATTGTTCTCATAAATCTGTCAGCCAATAAAGGGTATTTTATGTTGCCCTACTGAATTGAACATAAGAACATAAGAAATAGGAGCAGGAGTAGGCCATTCGGCCCCTCGAGCCTGCTCCGCTATTCAATAAGATCATGGCTGATCTTCTACCTCAATTCCATTTCCCTGCACTATCCCCATATCCCTTGATTCCCTTAATATCCAAACATTTATCAATCTTTGTCTTGAATATATACTCAACGACTGAACCTCCACTGCCCTCTGGGTAGAGATTCACCACCCTCCACTGAGTGAAGAAATTTCTCCTCATCTCAGTCCTAAATGGCCGACCACTTACTCCTGGGAGACTGTGACTCTTGGTTCTACCCTGCATCTACCCTGTCAAGCCCTGTAAGCATTTTGTATGTTTCAATTAGATCACCTCTAATTCTTCTAAACTCTGCAGAATATAGGTCTAGTCTACTCAATCTCTCCTCATAGAACAATCTCCTCATCCCAGGAATCAGTCTGGTGAACCTTTGTTGCACTCCCTCTATGGCAAGTATATCATTCCTTAGATAAGGGGACCAAAACTGTACACGATACTACAGGTGTGGTCTCACCAGGGCCCTATATAATTACAGAAAGATGTTTTTACTCTTATACTCAAATCCTCTTGTAATAAAGGCCAACATACTGTTATGCTCATAATAAAGTAATGTAACTGAGTAATGTCGACATGAGTACGTGTGACCTTAGCTCCTTTATTCAAACTCCAGAGTGTTGGTACAGCATGGGAGGCCTGCTTATATACAGGTATGCCATCTGGTGGCGGTATGATACAGGTTACCTAGGGTTGCATACATAACATCACTCCCTCCCAAAGTCAATAGTACACTTATTTACAGGGTGAGACGATCTGGGGCTTTTCGCTCCCTTGTCGATCGTCTCGGTACAAATGCAGGTGTGGGTGAGTTGGTTGGTTCTTCACTGAAGCTGGCCTTGCCGGGCTGTTGGAGATGGTGAGTTCAGCTTCATGGTCGACTGTGATGTCGGTTGCCACATGTGTGTGTTGGAGGGTCGATGTTGGTGATGTCCTCTTCGGGTTGCTCGTGGCTGTCTGTGAATCGCAGTTTGGTTTGGTCCAAATGCTTTCTGCAAGTTAGTCCATTTGCAAGTTTGACCTGAAACACCCTACTCCCTTCTTGGCTATGATGGTGCCAGCAAGCCATTTGGGACCATGTCTATGGTTGAGTACAAATACAGGGTCATTGACTTCAATATCACGTGATAAGTTTGCACGATCATGGTACATGCTTTGTTGATGCCACCTGCCCTCGACGTGATCATGGAGATCGGGGTGGACAAGAGAGAGCTTTGTTTTGAGTGCATTTTTCATGAGCAGCTCGGCTGGGGGAACCCCGGTGAGCAAGTGGGGTCTGGTGCAGTAGCTGAGCAGGACTCGGGACAGGCGGGTCTGCAGGGAGCCTTCTGATACTCGTTTCAAGCTTTGCTTGATGGTTTGGACTGCCCATTCTGCCTGGCCGTTGGATGTGGGCTTGAATGGGGCAGATGTGACATGTTTGATCCCATTGTGGGTCATGAATTCCTTGAATGCAGCGCTGCTGAAGCACAGCCCATTGTCGTTGACAAGGACATCAGGCAGGCCGTGCGTGGCGAATATGGCTCGTAGGCTTTCGATGTGGCAGTGGACGTGCTTACAGATATTATTACACACTCAATCCATTTTGAATAAGCATCCACAACAACCAAAAACATTCAGCCTAGAAACAGGCCCACAGTCAACATGGATCCTAGACCACGGTTTGGAGGGCCATGACCACAAACTTAGCGATGCCTCTCTGGGTGCATTGCTCAGTTGAGAGCAAGTGTTGCATTGGTGCATGCAAGACTCCAAATCTGAGTCGATGCCGGGCCACCACACATGGGATCTGGCTATAGCTGTCATCATTACTATGCCTGGGAGGGTACTGTGTAGGTCACGTATGAAGGTTTCCCTGCCTTTCTTAGGCAAAACCATGTGATTGCCCCACAAAAGACAGTCCGCCTGTATGAACATTTCGTCTTTGCGTCGCTGGAACGGCTTGATCTCTTCATGCATCTCTGCTGGAACACTGGACCAGCTCCCATGGAGGACACAGTTTTTTACAAGGCACAGTAAAGGATCCTGGCTGGTCCAGGTCCTGATCTGGCGGGCCATAACAGGTGACTTTTCATTTTCAAATGCATCCATCACCAAGAGCAAGTCTGCAGGCTGTGCCATTTCCACCCCAGTGGCGGGCAATGGTAGCCAACTGAGAGCATCAGCGCAGTTCTCTGTGTCTGTTCTGTGGCGGATTACATAGTTATATGCAGACAGTGTAAGTGCCCATCCTTGGATGCAGGCAGAGGCATTGATATTAATCCCTTTGCTCTCTGAGAATAGCGATATGAGCGGCTTATTATCAGATTCTAACTCAAACTTGAGACCAAACAGATACTGGTGTCGTTTTTTCACCCCGTAAACGCATGCCAGAGCTTCTTTTTCAATCATGCTGTAGGCCCTTTCGGCCTTGGACAAAGTCCTGGACCCATAGGCGACCGGTTGCAATGTTCCCGATTCGTTTGCTTGTTGTAACACACACCCGACCCTGTACGAAGACGCATTGCAAGCTAGCACTAAACGTTTACCTGGGTTACACAGAAACAGCAGTTTGTTGGAACGTAACAGATTTCTGGCTTTCTCAAAAGCAACCGTGATTTCCCCCATACCCAGTCATCTCTCTTATGTAGCAACACATGTAGGGGTTCTAGCAAGGTGCTTAACCCGGGTAGGAAATTACCAAAATAGTTGAGGAGTCCTAGGAACAACCGCAGCTCCATCACATTCTGTGGTCTCGGCGCGTTCTTGATGGCCTCCGTCTTGGCGTCGGTGGGTCTGATGCCGTCTGCCGCAATTCTTCTCCCTAAGAACTCGACCTCTGGTGCCAGGAAAACACACTTCGAGCATTTCAATCTGAGCTCCATGTGATCTAGCCAACTGAGAACCTCTTCCAGGTTCTGCAAGTGTTCGATGGTGACCAGTATATCATCCTGGAAAACCACGGTGCGCGGAACCGACTTTAGCAGGCTCTCCATGTTCCTTTGAAAGATTGCCATGGCTGATCGAATCCCAAACAGGCATCTATTGTAGATGAACAGACCTTTGTGCGTGTTGATGCAGATGAGACCTTTCAAAGATTCCGCCAGTTCCTGCGTCATGTAGGCCGAGGTCATGTCCAACTTGATGAACGTCTTTCCTCCAGCCAGGGTCGCAAATAGGTCGTCTGCCTTGGGTAGCGGGTACTGGTTCTGTAGCAAAAAAACGGTTAATCGTTACTTTATAGTCTCCACAAATTCTGACCGTGCCATCGCCTTTGAGAACTGGAACAATCGGACTGGCCCACTTGTTGAACTCCAACGGTGTGATGATGCCTTCCCATTGCAGCCTGTCCAACTCAATTTCCACTTTCTCTCGCATCATATATGGCACCACCCATGCCTTGTGGTGGATGGGTCGTGTACCGGGAACCAAGTGGATCTGCACCTTCGCCCCCGAGAAACTTCCGATGCCTGGCTCAAACAACGACGGGAACTTGCTCAGAACCTGGGCACATGAGGCGTCATCGACGGACGAAAGTGCTCGGATGTCGTCCCAGTTCCAGTGGATTTTTCCCAGTCAGCCAGCCAGCTTCTCCTGGTACAATCCATAGCGGGAGTTCGTGCACTGCTCCATCATAGGAGACTTTTACTGCTGCGCTGCCAATTACAGGGAACAGCTCTTTGGTGTAAGTTCTTAGCTTGGTATGAATGGGGCTAAGCTTGGGCCTGTGTGCCTTGTTGCACCGCAGCCTGTCAAAGGCCTTTTTGCTCATGATAGACTGACTAGCACCCGTGTCCCGTTCCATGGATACTGGAATTCCGTCCAGTTCGACTTTTAGCATGATCGGTGGACATTTCGTGGTGAAGGTGTGTACCCCATACATTTCTGCCTCCTTGGTTCGAGTCTCTGGTTCAGCCTGATCTGCCATGGATCGATCCTCTTCTGCAACGTGGTGGTTTGCAGGGTTCGCAGCTCATCTGCACATTCGCTAGAGGTGTCCCATTGTTTCACAGCCTTTGCACACATAGTGTTTGAAGCGGCATTGATGGGCTCAATGATCACCTCCACAGCGCCAACAAGGTGTTAACTGCCTCCCATTAACGTTTGATGGCGAACTCTGGGTCATCTGAGGTCGTGCAGCTGCAGGCGTGTACGTTCTGCCATATACATTCCTGCCTGAAAATGACATTACTTTGTGCACAGTACTGGTCGAAACCTCTTTATACTGCAAAATTTGTTTGGTGTTATCGCTAGTGGACATAAATGCCTGGGTTATCGTTGTGGCTTTGCTCAGGTTCGGTGTTTCAATAGTCAATAGTTTGTGGAGGATAACCTCATGGCCAATGCCAAGCACAAAGAAATCTCTTAGCATTTGCTCCAAGAATTCATCGAATTCACAATGTCCTGAAGGCACTTTAGTTCAGCGACATAGCTCGCCACTTTCTGGCCATCAGACCATTGACACGTGTAAAATCGATACCTTGCCATCAGAACGCTTTCCTTCAGATTTAGGTGCTCCCGGACCAGCGTACACAGTTCCTCATAGGGTTTGGTTGTTGGTTTCACCGGAGCTAGAAGATTCTTCATGAGGCCACAGGTTGTTGCCCCACAGACAGTGAAGCGGAGCGCCCTTCGTTTGGCAGCGTTTTTATCCCCTTCCAGCTCGTTGGCCACAAAGTATTGGTCGAATCACTCCACGAAGGCCTCCCAATCGTCCCCTTCTGAGAATTTCTCCAGGATACCAACAGTTCTCTGCATTTTCGCGTGATTGTTCGTTATCTTGTCGCCAGTTGTTATGCTCATAATAAAGTAATGTAACTGAGTGCCTGCTTATATACATTGCTCCCAAGGGATGCTGGGATCTCTTGGGACTCCAACAGGTATACCCTCTGGTGGCGGTACGATACAGGTTAACTAGGGTTGCATACGTAACACATACCATTTGCATTCTTAATTGCTTGCTGTACCTGCATGTTAACTTTCAGTGATTCATGTACAAGGACACCCAGGTCCCTCTGAACACCAACATTTCCCAATCTCTCACCACTTAAAAAAATACTCTGCTTTTCTGTTTTTCCTACCAAAGTGGATCACTTCACATTTCTCCACATTATATTCCATTTGCCACATTCTTGCCCATTCACTTAGCCTGTCTATAACCCCTTGAAGCCTCATTGTAGCTTCCTTACAACTTGCATTCCTACCTAGCTTTATATCATCAGCAAACTTGGATATATTATATTTGGTCCCCTCATCCAAATTATTGAAATGGATTGTAAATAGCTGAGGTCCAAGCAGTGATCATTGCTGTACCCCACTAGTTATAGCCTGCCAGCCCGAAAATGACCCATTTATTCTTACTCTCTGTATTTTGTCCGTTAACCAATCCTCAATCCATGCTAGTATATTACCGCCAATCCCATGAGCTCTAATTTTGTTTAATATCCTCTTGTGTGGCACCTTATCGAATGCCTTCGGAAAATCCGAATACATCACATCTACTGGTTCCCCCTTATCTATTCTGCTAGTTACAACCTCAAAAACTCTAACAGATTTGTCAAACACAATTTCCCTTTCATAAATCCATGTTGACTCTGCCCAATCCTATTATTATTTTCTAAGTGCCCTATTACCACATCCTTAATAATAGATTCCAGCATTTTTCCTACTACTGATGTCAGACTAACTGGTCTGTAGTTCCCCGTTTTCTCTCTCCCTTCTTACTTAAACAGCGGGGTTACATTTGCTACCTCGCAATCCACAGGAACCATTCTGGAATCTATGGAATTTTGGAAGAACAACCAATGCATCCGCAATCTGTATAGCCACCTCTTTCAAAATCCTGGGAAGTAGGTTCAGGGGATTTATCGTCTTTCAGTCCCATTAATTTCTCCAGTAATTTTTTTTACTAATACTAATTTCTTTCATTCTCGCTGGACCCTTAGTTCTCCACTATTTCTGGCAAGTTGTTTGTGTCTTCTTCCGTGAAGACAGACACAATATTTGTTTAATTTCTCTGCCATTTCCTTATTCCCTATTATAATTTCTCCTGTCTTTGTCTGTAAGGGACCCACATTTACTTTTGCTAATCTTTTCCTTTTTACACACCTATAGAAGCTTTTACAGTTTGTTTTTATGTCTCTCGCTAGTTTACTCTCATTCTATTTTCCCTTTCTTTATTCATTTCTTGGTCCTCCTTTGATGAATTCTAAAATCCTCCCAATCCTCAGGCTTACTTCTCTTTTGATAACATTACAAGCCTCTTCCTTTGATCTAATACTATTTTTAACTTCTCTTGTTAGACCACTTTGCCTGTGGGGTTTTTGTGCCTTAAAGGAATGTTTATTTGTTGTAAATTATATATATAATTCTTTAAATGCTATCCATTGATTGTCTACCATCATACCTTTTAATGTAGTTTCCCAATCTACATTAGCTAACTCGCCCCTTATACCTATGTAGTTTGTTTTGTTTAGATTTAAGTCTCTAGTTTTGGATTTACCTAAGTCATTTTTAAGCTCAATATAAAATTCTATCATATTATGGTCACTCTTCCTCAAAATCCCCTTTACTGCAAAGTTATTAATTAACTCTTTCTCATTGCACAACACTTGATCTAAAATAGCCTGTTCCCTAGTTGATTCCTCCACATACTGATCTAGAAAACTATCTTGTAAACATTCCATGAATTTGTTCTCCACAATATTACTATAAATTTGCTTTTTCTATATGTAGATTAAAGTCTCCCATGATTACTGTATTACCCTTGTTACATGCGCCTCTAATTTCTTGATTTATACTCTACCCTACATTACTACTATTGTTTGGGGGCCTATAAACAACTCCCACCAATGTTTCTTGCCCCTTGCTGTTTCTTAGCTCCATCCAAACTGATTCTACTTCTTGATTTTCAGGGCTAAGACCCTTTCTCTCTACTGTCTTTAGCCTATCCTTTATTATCAGGGATACCCCTCCTCCTTTTCCATTTTACCTATCTCTTCTAAAAGTTAAGTAGGCTGGAATATTTAGTTCCTAACTTTGGCCACTTTGCAACTACTTCTCCATAATAGCTATTAGATCAAAGCTATTAATTTCTATTTGTGCTATTAATTCATCTATTTTGTTGTGAATGCTTCGTGCATTCAGATATAGTGCGTTTAGCTTTGACTTATTTCTATTTTGCCCTGATGTCACCTTAGTCACTGATACCTTATTACCTTTGTTACTCTCTCTGTTTCTTCCTGACCCACTCTGCTTATTTTTACTCTTTCCTGAATCTCCCCCCCACCCTTCATTAATTTAAAGCCCTGTCTACTGCCCTAGTTATTCGGTTCGCGAGATCATTGGTCCCAGCCCAGTTTAAGTGGAGCACGTCCCGACAGAACAGCTCCCTCTTTCCCCAGTACTGGTGCCAGTGCACCATGAACTGAAACCCCTTTCTCCCATACCATTCTTTGAGTCATGCATTTAAACCTCTAATCCGTTTGTCCCTATGCCAATTTGTGCGTAGCTCAGGTAACAATCCAAAGATTATTATCTTTGAGGTTCTGTTTTTTAATTTGGATCCTAGCTCCTCAAACTCCCTCAGCAGAGCCTCATTCTTAGTTCTACCGGTGTCATTGGTTCCTCCGCCTCCCACTCCAAATTCTTCTCCAGCCGCGAGGAGATATCCTTAACTCTGGCACTGGGCAGGCAACACAACCTCCGGAACTCCCTGTCACGACTGCAGAGAACAGTATCTATCCCCTTGACTATACTGTCACCTACCCCTGCCACATTCCTTTTATTCCCCCCAATTGAATGGCCTCCTGTACCACAGTGTCGTGGTCAGTTTGCACATCCTCTCCGCAGTCCATGTTCTCATCCATACAGGCAGCAAGCACCTCGTACCTGTTGGACAAGGTCAAGGGCTGAGGCTCCTCCATCACTGCATTCTGGGTCCCCATACTTTCCTGACTCGCAGTCACACCCTCCTGTCCCTGACCATTGACTAACTCTAAAGTATGGCCTAACCTTAGGTACTTAACCTAAGGGGTATGACTGCCTCCTGGAACAAAGTGTCCAGGTAATTCTCCCTCTCCCTGATGCATCGCAGTATCTGCAGCTCAGACTCCAGCTCAACATCTCTGAGCCAAAGTTCCTCGAGCTGCAGGCAATCACCGCAGATGTGGTTGCTCGGGATCTCATTGGTCTCCACCAACTCCCACATGCTGCAGTTACGACACGCCACCTGCCCTGCCATTTCTATCAACCTTATTTTATTTATATAATTAGTTACAGTATTTATTCAAATGATTATTTTTACTTTTAATTTGTAGTTTTAATTAGTTAATTGAGTTTAAGTTATTAATTCAATAAAGTTATAGTAGTTAATACTCTCCCAGTTCTGAATTTAATCCACTTACCTAACCTAGAGAGCAAAGGAGCTGTAATACTCACCAACCAATCACCTACCTGCTGTCCTGTGACATCACTCCTTGTTTTCTGTTCTGTTAATTCGCTCTCTCAGCTCTCTTTAACCACCGCCCCTCCCACTGCCTCCGCTCCAGCTCAGGTCCACCTGTGCTCTGGGCCTTCTCCTCTCGGCTCTTACTGTTTGTCTGCATTGGGACGAGCGGCAATGGTTGCCAAGGAACAACAAATTGCATTTATATAACTCTCCTCTGATCGAGACACATCTCAGAACATTTTAGAAGGGAAGACGTGGAAATGAAGAAGTTTACAGAAAGGGAAAAACTGAAGAACAGTAAAAAAGGATTTTTTAGGAGACATTCGAAAGTGGGAAGAGAGAGAAAGTGTTTACAATGTAACCTTTGAGGAGTTAATTAAATTCACATCTTAAAGTCAAAAATGTATTTTAATTAATTTCAGTTCACAAACTTTGAGAAATTTGGTACAAATGAACAATTTGAAACTAAGCTGATATAAATTTTGTCACAACTTTATATCTCATAGTGTGTCTTAATTAACAAAGCACAGCTATAATCCTTAAGGTTCATGAGGTGTCTAAATAATTATTTTTACTGCAGGTTTTAAAACCGTCTCTTTCCTGGCAATCCCTTATTGTGCAAATCACTTTAGATTTCTGTATTCATGCATACATAATGGGAGAATATTTTACATCTTGCATGCACAGTTGTCATTTTAATTCCTTTTATTTGGGATGGGAAAATGATGTGCAGCGTACAATTTCAGAGGCACTGTGTTCTTCATAACAAAACTGCATCTGTCTACATCAGGATCTATTGGCAAAGATATTAATGTGAATCATGATATGCAATAAATATTTGGGTACCAAGGGCTTCTTTCAAAGTCTGAGTTTATCACACCACAAATCAAATAATATAGATTACAAAATAAAACGTAAGTAATGTATGGAAGCATCATTTTCAGATGAGACGTTAAAGCAAGGCTCCGTCTGCCCTCTCAGGTGGGTGTAAAAGATCCCTGGGCTCTATTCAAAAAACAGGGGTGTTCTTCCAATGTCCTGGCAAATATTTATGCCTCAACGAACCTCACTAAAAAACACATGATCTGGTCATTTATTTCATTGCTGTTTGTGGAGTCTTGCTGTGCACAAGTTAGCTGCTGCCTTTCCCTACAATACAACACTTCAAAAGTTCTTCATTGGCTGTACAGCACTGGCACATCCTAAGGTTGTGAAATGGTCTATATAAAGAAACTACTTTTCCTTTTCCTTTTATTCTCAGAACCAGGGAGAGAAACAAACTCTGTCTTGTTATAATGTCATCTGAGAAATGAGGTTTAAACTGACAGAGGTCCAGTTCCTGGTTGAAGAGGAGGAGGAGGAGGAACATGAAGACGTGGCACCCATTGCCAGATCAGCCGCGTACATTGCTGCCCAGGGTGCCCAATAGCTCAAAGGTTCAGTTAACTATTCCGATTGGAATAAAACATAAATGAAAGCCATGGCCAGCACTAACCGCCCCCTTGTCGCTTTCCACACTTAAAGCAGTCCTTTAATCCACTCATCCACCCACTGCACATCCATCCAATGGGTCCCGGCATGTAGTGACATTCATCATGAAACAAGAGAAAGGACGAGTGGACAAGCGAGAAGCAATAATGGGTAAGAGGAAGAAGTGGTGCAAATCAATTAATTTTACGTGGCGTTATAAAAAAAGGAAAGTTAACAGATAAAATGTTGTCAAACGCCCATAGGCATACCCTTGCTGAATTCCAAATTCTTGAACTTACAATTTCTACCACTTCTACATGGTGCATCCCCTGTGGCTTCAGCAGCGATAGAGGCCGGCTGCTCAGATCCCTGCCCTGACTGCTGAAATGCTTTTGGCCAACGCCCTTTGGGTTTTGGAGCCCCTGAGGGCCCCGCCAAAGACTGTGCAGGGGCAGACTCGGCCATCGGGAGATGAGGCAGTTTGTCGGGTGCTGGTTGGGGGTGAGCTTCAGCTGAGAAGTGGGTGAGCTTTGAGTGGAATTTCCACTTCCATGTCCCCTTTCAGCATCATCCCTCTCCCCAGTGCCATGTCTCTCCTACCATTCTGCTGCAGAACAGATTGCTGAAGATCAGTGACGCATTGTAAGGCCGCGGATAAGGTAGCTGTCATCCTGTCTAAGGCGGCAGACAAGTTGGCATCCAAAGTCTGCATGGCCATGCTCATGGCCTGCATGGACTCATTTGGGAGCCGTGCTTGAAGCTCGATGGAGCTGGCCTCTCTCTTCATGGCAGACATTCTCGCAATTCCACTAGCAATCGAGTTGAACTCCTGCATCCTCTCCGCTATTGAGGAAAGTGGCATCTCAGTCAGTACCTGACCAAGGTGCTTTTTTTTATAATTCATTTCTGGGATGTGGGCATCGCTGGCAGTGGAAGCATATATTGCCCATTCCTAATTGCCCTTGAGAAGGTGGTGGTGAACCAACTTCTTCAACAGCTGCAATCCTTGTGGTGAAGGTATGCCCACAGTGCTGTTAGGGAGCAGGTTCCAAGATTTTGACCCAGCAATGATGAAGGAACGGCGATATATTTCCAAGTCAGGATGGTGTGTGACTTGGAGGGGAACTTGCAGGTGATGGCGTTCACATGCGCCTGCTGTCCTTGTCCTCCTAGGTGGTAGAGGTCACGGGTTTGGAGGTGCTGCCAAAGAAGCCTTGAGTTGCTGCAGTGAATCTTGCAGATGGTACACACTGCAACCACGGTGCGCTTGTCGTGGAGGGAGTGAATGTTTAAAGTGGTGGATGGGGTGCCAATCAAGCGGGCTGCTTTTTCCGATATGGTGTCGAGCTTCTTTAGTGTTGTGAGAGCTGCACTCATCCAGACAAATGGAGAGTATTCCATCACAATCCTGACTTGTGCCTTCTGGATGGTGGAAAGGCTTTGGGGAGTGAGGAGGTGAGGCACTCGCCACAGAATACTCAGCCTCTGACCTGCTCTTGCAGGTACACTATTTATCTCACTGGTCCAGTTCAGTTTCTGGTCAATGGTGATCCCCAGGATGTTGATGGTGGATTCGGTGATGGTAATGCCATTGAAGGTCAAGGGGCGGAGTTTAGACTCTCGCTTGTTGGAGATAGTCTTTACCTGGCGCTTGTGTGGCACGAATGTAACTTGCCACTTATCAGCCTGTCATGTATGTATAGGCTGTTTGTAGCTACCAGATGGTGTCATTGTTGGAAGCCACTGAGCAGCATGCACATGGTGCTGCTCGGGTATAAATGGTCAGCCATTTTGTGAGTCAGGCACTTTGGGACTAAATAGAGCACAGGAAATGTCGTACCTTGCTTGGTTAAACAGTACTCAGTTTTAACCTTTATTGCATACATAACATTTGGCAACGAGAATACAAGAACCTTTGTTTGCAAAATGAGCACTGTTGTGTATCTGCAAAGCATACACTCCCATGTTCCGCTACCAGGGAGCGCATCCCCTGAAGTCCCAAGGGATCCCAGCATACCTTGGGAGCACTGTATATAAGCCGGCCCCGAAGGCCTGTTCCTCACTCTGGAGTGCCTTAATAAAGACTGAGGTCACTGTTACTCTAACCTCCCTGTGTGCAGTCTCATCTGTGTTAGGAACACAATAACTGGCGACGAGTATATGAATCCAACGCAAAGATGCAGCAAACTGTGGGCATCCTGGAGAAGTTCTCGGAGGGTGAGGACTGGGAAGCCTATGTCGAATGGCTAGACCAGTACTTTGTAGCCAACAAGCTGGACAGAGAAGGAAACACTACAAAAAGGAGAACAGTCCACCTCGCGGTCTGCGGGGCACCGACCTACAGCCTCATGAAGAATCTTCTGGCTCCGGTGAAACCCACAGATAAGTCATATGAGGAGCTGTGTACACTGGTTCGGGAGCATCTTAACCCGAGGGAGAGCATGCTGATGGCGAGGTATCGGTTCTACACGGGCCAGCGATCTGAAGGTCAGGAAGTGGTGAGCTACGTCGCCGAGCTAAGGTGACTTGCAGGACAATGTGAGTTTGATGGCTACCTGGAGCAAATGCTCAGAGACTTTTTTGTACTGGGCATTGGCCACGAGACCATCCTACGAAAACTTTGGACTGTAGAGACACCGACCCTCAGTAAGGCCATTGCGATAGCACAGGCGTTTATGTTGACCAGTGATAACACCAAACAAATCTCTCAGCACACAAGTGCTAGCAATGTTCATAAATTAACTGGAACTGTGTTTGCGAGCAGAAATGTACAGGGCAGAAACCACGAGTCTGCAACTGCCAGCAAGCCTCAGGTGACCCAGATGATTCAGAGTCCCCAACAAGGCAATGCACACCTTGTTGGTGTTGTGCAGGGTTCCATTCAGCCTATTCATGCCGCTTCAAAGGATATGTTTGAAAGAGCTGTGAAACAATGGGGCACCTCCAACGAGCTTGCAGACGAACTGCAAGCTCTGCAAAACCTGTTAACCACCACGTGGCAGAGGAAGATCGGTCCATGGTGGATCAAAGCAATTTCGAGCCTCAGAGAGAGGAGGCAGATGCTGAAGAACACGGGGTGCACACATTTTCGACGAAATGTCAAACTATAATGCTAAATGTAAAATTGACTGGCTTATCCATAGCCATGAAACTGGAAACTGGCGCTAGCCAATCCATCATGAGTAAAATGATGTTTGAGAGACTGTGGTGCAACAAGGCACTCAGACCAGCCCTGAGCCCCATCCACACGAAACTGAGAACGTACACCAAAGAGCTCATCACTGTCCTGGGCAGCGCCATGGTCAAGGTCACCTACGAGGGCACGGTGCATGAACTGCCACTCTGGATTGTCCCGGGCAATGGCCCCACACTGCTTGGAAGGAGCTGGCTGGGAAAAATCCGCTGGAACTGGGATGACATCCGAGCACTATCACATGTCGATGAGGCCTCATGTACCCAGGTTCTTAACAAATTTCCTTCCCTTTTGGAGCTAGGCATTGGAAACTTTTCCGGGGTAAAGGTACGGATCCACTTGGTCCCAGAGGCATGACCCATTCACCACAAGGCGCGAGCGGTACCTCACATGATGAGGGAGAGAGTGGAAATCGAGCTGGTCAGGCTGCAACGCGAGGGCATCATCTCCCCAGTGGAATTCAGCGAGTGGGCCAGCCCAATTGTTCCAGTACTCAAAAGTGATGGCACAGTCAGGATTTGCGGCGATTATAAAGTAACTATTAATCGTTTCTCGCTACATGACCAATACCCGTTACCTAAGGCAGACGACCTATTTGCGACGCTGGCAGGAGGCAAATTCACCAAGCTCGACCTGATGACGCAGGAGCTGGAGGAGTCTTCGAAGGGCCTCACCTGCATCAACATGCACAAGGGACTGTTCACCTACAACAGATGCCCGTTTGGAATTTGGTCGGCTGCAGCGATCTTCCAGAGAAACATGGAGAGCCTACTCAAGTCGGTACCATGCACGGTGGTTTTTCAGGACGACATATTGGTCACAGGTCGTGACACCGCCAAGCACCTACAAAACCTGGAGGAGGTCCTCCAGCGACTGGATCGCGTAGGGCTGTGGCTGAAGAGGTCGAAATGCGTCTTCATGGCAACAGAAGTGGAGTTTTTGGGGAAAAAGATGGCGGAGGACGGCATTTAGCCCACAGAAGCCAAGACAGAGGATATCAGGAACGTGCCCAGGCCACAGAACGTCACGGAGCTGCGATCGTTCCTGGGACTCCTCAACTATTTTGGTAACTTCCTACTGGGTTAAGCACCCTCTTAGAGCCCCTACATGTGTTATTGCATAAAAGTGAGAACTGGGTATGGGGAAAAAAACAAGTAATTGCTTTTGAGAAAGCCAGAAACATTTTATGCTCCAACAAGCTGCTTGTATTGTATCACCCGTGTGAAAGACTTGTGCTAGCATGTGATGCGTCGTCGTACGAAGTCGGGTGTGTATTACAACAAGCTAACGTTGCGGGGAAGTTGCAACCTGTCGCCTATGCCTCCAGGAGCTTGTCTAAGGCCGAGAGAGCCTACAGCATGATTTGGAAAGAGGCATTAGCGTGTGTGTTCGGGGTAAAGAAAATGTATCAGTACCTGTTTGGCCTCAAATTTGAGCTGGAAACCGATCACAAGTCCCTCATATCCCTGTTCGCTGAAAACAAGGGGATAAATACTAATGCCTCAGCCCGCATGCAAAGGTGGGCACTCGCGCTCTCAGCGTATAACTATACCATTTGCCACAGGCCAGGCACCGAGAACTGTGCGGATGCTTTCAGTCGGCTACCATTGCCCACCATGGGGGTGGAAATGGCGCAGCCTGCAAACTTGTTGATGGTGGCGCAGCCCGCAGATTTGTTGATGGTCATGGAAGCGTTTGAAAATGATAAATCACCTGTCACAGCCCGCCAGATTAGAACTTGGACTAGCCAAGATCCTCTGCTGTCCCTAGTAAAAAACTGTGTACTGCATGGGAGCTGGGCCAGCAGCCCCATTGAAATGCAAGAGCTAATGAAGCCGTTCAAGCGGCGAAAGGACGAGCTGTCCATTCAGGCAGACTGCCTGTTGTGGGGTAACTGCGTAGTGCTACCCAAAAAGGGCAGGGAGACGTTCATCTCGGATCTCCACAGCACACACCCGGGTATAGTAATGATGAAAGCGATAGCCAGATCCCACGTGTGGTGGCCCGGTATCGACTCTGACTTAGAGTCCTGTGTACGGCAATGCAGCGTGTGTGCTCAGTTGAGCAATGCGCCCAGAGAGGCACCACTAAGTTTGTGGTCCTGGCCCTCCAGACCATGGTCGAGGATCCATGTCAACTATGTGGGCCCGTTTCTCGGTAAAATGTTCCTGGTGGTGGTGGATGCTTTTTCAAAATGGATTGAACGACAAATAATGTCGGGAAGCACCGCCACCGCCACCATTGAAAGCCTGAGGGCCATATTTGCCACCCACGGCCTGCCTGACATACTGGTCAGTGACAACGGGCCATGTTTCACCAGTGCCGAATTTAAAGAATTCATGACCCCCAATGGGATCAAACATGTCACCTCAGCCCCGTTTAAACCAGCCTCTAATGGGCAGGCAGAGCGGGCAGTACAAACAATCGAACAGAGCTTTAAACGAGTCACAGAAGGCTCACTCCAAACCCGCCTGTCCCGAGTACTGCTCAGCTACCGCACGAGACCCCACTCGCTCACAGGGGTGCCCCCGGCTGAGCTACTCATGAAAAGGACACTTAAAACCAGACTCTCGCTGGTTCACCCCAACCTGCATGATCAGGTAGAGAGCAGGCGGCAGCAACAAAATGTAAACGATGGTCGTGCCACTGTGTCATGGTAAATTAATCTGAATGATCCTGTGTATGTGCTAAACTATGGACATGGTCCCAAGTAGATCGTAGGCACGGTGATAGCTAAAGAAGGGAGTAGGGTGTTTGTAGTCAAACTAGACAATGGACAAATTTGTAGAAAGCACCTGGACCAAACGAGGCTGCGGTTCACAGACTGCCCTGAGCAACCACAGCAGACACCACCTTTTTCGAGCCCACAACACACACCCAAAGGATCAACGACACCACCCCGGACCAGGAAATTGAACCCATCATGCCCAACAGCCCAGCAAGGCCAGGCTCACCCAGTAACCCTACAGGGCCAACAGCACGCCAGCCCAGCGTGGGCACAGCCAACACACCAGAACAGACATTTGTACCGAGGCGGTCCACCAGGGAAAGAAAGGCTCCCGACCGCCTCACCTTGTAAATAGTTTTCACTTTGACTTTGGGGGCGAGTGATGTTGTGTATCTGTAAAGCATGCACTCCCATGTTCCGCCACCAGGGAGCGCATTCCCTGAAGTCCCAAGGGATCTCAGCATTCCTTGGGAGCACTGTATATAAGCCGGCCCCTAAGGCCTGCTCCTCACTCTGGAGTGTCTTAATAAAGACTGAGGTCATGGTTACTCTCACCTCCCTATGTGCAGTCTCATCTTTGTTAGGAACACAATAAGCACGATTGGTTTTTAGAGCGATTCGTGGAGGGAGAAGATTGGACAGATATTGCAAGCCATTTGAACCAGTACTTCGTGGCCAACAAAATGAAGGGGGTCGACGATGCAGATCAGCACCGAACCGTGTTCCTCACTGTGTGCGGTTCAAAGATCTACGGTCTGATAAAGAATCTACTGATGCCTAGTGATCCAACAGAGAAAACGTACAAGGAGTTGTGTACATTGGTACGGGAGCATCTCAAGCCAAACGACGGCATCATCATCTGGAGATACAGGTTTTATACACGCGTTCGATCGGAGGGCCAGAACGCGGCGGAATTTGTTGCCGACCTGAGACGTCTAGCGAGACCGTGCAAGTTCGGGACGGTGTTGGCAGACATGCTGCGGGACTTCTTTGTTATCGGTATCAACCACGAGGTGATCCTGCACAAACTTCTGGCGGTGGAGGAGTTGGATTTAAAAAGGGCCATCCAGATCACTCAATCATGTATGACGACGGACAGGAGTCTAAAGCAAATGTCGATGAAGAACCGAACCTCGACAAGTACTGTAAATGCGATTGATTCGGCGTTCGGCAGAGCGGCATATGGCAGGGCGCATCCGGCTGTGTTCGCGAATGATTCAGCATTCGGCAGAGCGGCACATGGCAGGGCGCATCCGGCTGTGTTCGCGAATGATTCAGCATTCGGCAGAGCGGCACATGGCAGGCATATCCGGCTGCTTTCGCGAAACCTGTGGCTGCCCAAAGTCCGCCAGCGGGAATATATCCGACTTCTCCGTGTTGGCGTTATGGAGAAAATCATCGGCACCAGCAGTGCCGATTTAAGCAATATAGTTGCAAAGGCTGTCTGAGAGTGGGGCATCTCCAGCGCAAGTGTCCGCAGATGAGCAAGCGAGCTGCGACACACCACATGGAGGATGAGAGTCAGACTAGCATGGATCCGGATACGCAATCCGAGATGCCATAGGAGTAAGTGTATGGACTGTATTCTTTCATAACCAAGAGTAAACCAATTTTGATTAACGTGAAGTTTAACGGGATACCGGTATTGATGGAACTGGACACGGGGGCAAGTCAATCGATCATGAATGAGAGGGCACTTAATAAGCTGTGGGATACTAAGACTGCAAGGCCCAGGCTGAGCCCTGTTAACGCCAAGCTGCGCACGTACACCAAAGAACTGATAAAGGTGATTGGCAGTGCACAAATTAATGTGTCGCATAACGGTGCGGTTCACGAGTTACCGCTGTGGATTGTTCCAGGCAATGGCCCAACGCTGCTCGGCAGGAGCTGGTTGGAGAAAATCAGATGCGACTGGAATGACATAAAGGCGTTGTCGTCGGAGGAAGATACATGTGCCCAAGTGTTGAGCAAGTTCACCTCGCTGTTCGAACTTGGTATCAGCAACTTCATAGGAGCCAAGGTGCAGATGCATGTGGACTCAGATGCAAGACCTGTCCATCATATAGCTCGGGCAGTACCGTATATGATGAGGGAGAAGGTCGAAATTGAACTGGACAGATTCCAGCGTGAAGGGATCATATCACTGGTCGAATTTAATGAATGGGCCAGCCCCATTGTTCTTGTGCTGAAAAGTGATGGTACAGTCAGAATCTGTGGAGACTACAAGGCTACGATCAATAGGTTTTCGAAACAAGATCAGTACCTGTTACCGAAGGCTGATGACTTGTCTGCAATGCTAGCCGGAGGGAAGTCGTTCACAAAACTGGACTTGACGTCGTCCTATATGACGCAGGAGTTGGTCGAGACATCGAAGGGACTTACGTGCATTAACACGCACAAAGGACTGTTTATTTACCATAGGTGCCCATTTGGAATTCGCTCGGCTGCAGCAATATTCCAGAGGAATATGGAAAGTCTACTGAAGTCTGTTCCCAGAACCGTTGAGTTCCAAGTTGACATCCTGATCACCGGTCGTGACTCCAAGGAACATCTAAACAACCTGGAAGAGGTTCTACTGCGTTTGGACAGAGTGGGACTCAGACTTAAATGCTCGAAGTGTGTCTTCATGGTACCGGAGGTCGAATTCCTCGGGAGGAAAATCACCGCTGATGGCATCAGACCTACTGACGTGAAAACCAAAGCCTTCAAGAATGCACCCAAGACGCAGAACATGACGGAGCTACGTTCGTTCCTGGGTCTACTCAACTATTTTGGTAACTTCCTACCTAAATTGAGCACCTTACTTGAACCACTGCACATACTATTGAGAAAAGGCAACAACTGGGTGTGGGGCGCATTGCAAGACAGAGCTTTCGAGAAAGCCACCAATTTGCTTTGCTCGAACAAGCTGCTGTTACATTCATAGGCAGTCCTTCGGAATCGAGGAAGACTTGCTTCCACTACTAAAGTGAGTTCTTTGGTGGCTGAACACTCCAACACGAGAGCCATAGACCCTGTCACAGGTGGGATAGACATTCGTCGGGGGAAGGGTGGGGGTGGGACTGATTTGCCGCACGCTCCTTCCGCTGCCTGCGCCTGACATCTTCACGCTCGCAGCGTTGAGATTCGAAGAGCTCAACGCCCTTCCGGATGCACTTTCTCCACCTCGGGTGGTCTTCGGCCAGGGTCTCCCAGGTGTCAGTGGTGATGTCGCACTTCACCAGGGAGGCTTTGAGGGTGTTCTTGTAACGTTTCCGCTGCCCACCTTTGGCTCATTTGACATGAAGGAGCTCTGCGTAGAGCAATTGCTTAGGGATTCTCGTGTCTCGCATGCGAACTAAGTGGCCTGCCCAGCGAAGCTGATCGAGTGTGGTTAGTGCTTCAATGCTGGTGATGTTAGCCTGGGCGAGGACACTTATGTTGGTGCGTCTGTCCTCCCAGGGGATTTGCAGGATCTTGCGGAGACATCGTCGGTGATATATTTCCAGCGACTTGATGTGTCTTCTGTACATCGTCCATGCCTCTGATCCATACAGGAAGGTGGGTATTATTACAGCCCTGTAGACCATGAGCTTTAGACCATGAACTTGGTGGTAGGTTTGAGGGCCTGGTCTTCGAACACTCCTTTCCTCAGGCGGCCGAAGGCTGCACTGGTGCACTGGAGGCGATGTTGAATCTCCGCATCAACGTCTGCCTTTGTTGACAAGAGGCTCCCGAGGTATGGGAAGTGGTCCACGTTGTCGAGGGCCGCGCTGTGAATCTTGATGATTGGGGGGCAGTGCTGTGTGGTGAGGACAGGCTGCCTCCCTAAATTGAGCACCTTACTTGAACCACTGCACATGCTATTGAGAAAAGGCAACAACTAGGTGTGGAGCGCACTGCAAGACAGAGCTTTCGAGAAAGCCACCAATCTGCTTTGCTTGAACAAGCTGCTGTTACATTATGACCCATGCAACCGTTTAGTTTTGGCCTGTGACGCATCGCCATATGGAACTGGTTGCATGTTACAACAAGCCAATGAGTCGGGGAAACTTCAACCTGTCGCTTATGCATCCAAAAGTTGGTCAAAAGCAGAAAGAGCCTACAGTATGGTAGAAAAAGAAGCTTTAGCATGTGTGTACGGTCTTAAAAAGATGCATCAATACCTGTTTGGTCTGAGGTTCGAATTAGAGACCGAACACAAGCCGCTCATTCGTTGTTTTCCGAGAGCAAAGGTATCAATACCAACGCTTCATCCTGCATCCAAAGATGGCCGCTGACATTATCTGCCTATGATTATGTCATTCGCCACAGACCTGGCACAGAGAATTGTGCCAATGCTTTGAGTCGGTTACCTTTGCCGACACTGGAAGTGGAAACGCCACAACCGGCAGATTTAATGTTAATCATGGATGCTTTTGAGAGTAAAGGTACCCCTGTCATGGCTCAACAAGTTAAGACCTGGACCAGCCAGGACCTGATATTATCGGTGGTAAAGGGTTGCATCCTCAAAGGGGATTGGTCTGCCATACCTAAACAAATGTGCGAGGAGGCCAAGCCGTACGTTTGCCGCAAGGACGAACTGTCCATTCAAGCAGATTGCATATTGTGCGGCAATCGTTTTGTAATGCCTAAGAAAGAGAGAGAGAAGTTTGTGCGTGAGTTATACAGCACACATCCTGGTATAGTGATGATGAAGGCCATCGCCAGGTCCCACGTATGGTGGCCAGGAATTGATTCTGAGTTGGAAGCATGGGTACATCAGTGCAACACCTGCATGCAGCTCAGCAAAGCACCAGAGGAATCGCTGCTGAGTCTGTGGTCATGGCAGATTTTGCAGGTCCTTCCTGGGCAAGATGTTTTTAGTGGTGGTGGATGCTTATTCGAAGTGGATAGAATGCATAATCATGTCATCCAGTATGTTCACGGCAATCAAAGAGAATCTCAATATCATGTTTGCGGCACGTGGTCTGCCTGACAGTGGTGAGCGACAATGGGTCGTGCTTCACCAGTCAGGAGTTCGTAAAACTTAACGGCATAAAACATGTAAGGTCAGCACCATTCAAGCCTGCGTCCAATGGGAAAGCAGAATGTGCAGTACAAATTATCAAACAAAGCATGAGGAGAGTAACCCAAGGGTCACTGCAGACCCGCTTGCCGTGCATACTGCTGAGTTACAGGACAAGACCCCACATACTCACAGGGGTCTCGCCTGCTGAACTCATGATGAAAAGAGGTCTTAAGACCAAGTTATCTCTTGTACACCCAGATTTAAGTAATCATGTTGAATACAGAAGACAGAGTCAACAAGGGTACCACGATCGCGCAACTGTGTCACGCGAGATTTCTGTTAATGATCCTGTGTATGTGTTGAATTATGGTCAGGGTCCCAAATGGATCGCTGGTATGGTCATGGCCAAGGAGGGTAACAGAGTATTTGTTATTAAGCTCAAGAAAGAGAAAACTTGCAGGAAACACATGGACCAAACGAAGCTGAGGCACACAGATGAGCCAGAGCAGTCGGACAAAGAAACCGTCGACGACCAACCAACCTACCAGCAACCTTCATCAAGGGTCATCAGTGAACCTGGAATTTCCATCACGGACTTGTTCATTAAAAATGGACTGGCAATTCCTGACATGGCCATTGCCACTCCCAACAAGTCAACCATCCAGCCACCAGCCACAACAGTCTGCGCATACTCACCCAAGGCCGGAATTGAACTGAGACAGTTAACCCGGGAGCGTAAAGCACCGGACCGTCTCAACCTGTGAAAGACTATGATAAGATCTCAGAGGAGGGTATTGTCATGTATGTACATGCTGTTTGTAGCCACCAGATGGTGTCATTGTTGGAGGCCACTGAGCAGCACACACATGGTGCTGCTCGGGTATAAAAGGCCAGCCATTTTGTGATTCAGGCATTTTAGGATTAAATGTCATACCTTGCTTAGTTAAACAGTACTCAGTTTGAACCTTCATTGGATACATGACATTTGGCAACGAGAATACAAGAACCTTTGTTTGCAAAATGAGCACAATTGGATTTTTAGAGCGGTCCGTAGAGGGAGAAGATTGGGCAGACTTTGCGAGCCACTTGAACCAGTATTTCATGGCCAACAAACTGAAGGGGGTCGATGATGGGGAAATTGATGGGATTGAAGGCCAATAAATCCCCAGAACCTGATTGTCTGCATCCCAGAGTACTTAAGGAGGTGGCCCTAGAAATAGTGGATGCATTGGTGATCATTTTCCAACAGTCTATGACTCTGGATCAGTTCCTATGGACTAGAGGGTAGCTAATGTAACACCACTTTTTAAAAAAAAAGAGAGAAAACGGGTAATTATAGACCGGTTAGCCTGGCACCAGTAGTGGGTAAAATGTTGGAATCTATTATTAAGGATGAAATAGCAGCGCATTTGAAAAGCGGTGACAGGATCGGTCCAAGTCAGTTGGATTTATGAAGGGGAAATCATGCTTGACCAATCTTCTGGAATTTTTTGAGGATGTAACTAGTAGAGTGGACAAGGGAGAACCAGTGGATGTGGTGTATTTGGACTTTCAAAAGGCCTTTGACAAGGTACCACATAAGGGATTGGTGTACAAGATCAAGGCACATGGTATTGGGGTAATGTACTGACGTGGATAGAGAATTGGTTGGCAGGCAGGAAGCAGAGAGTCAGGATAAACGGGTCCGTTTCGGAATGGGAGGCAGTAACTAGCGGAGTACCACAAGGCTCCGTGCTGGGACCCCAGCTCTTCACAATATACATTAATGATTTGGATGAAGGAATTGAGGGTAATATCTCCAAGTTTGCAGATGACACTAAACTGGGTGGCGGTGTGAGCTGTGAGGAGGATGCTAAGAGGCTGCAGGGTGATTTGGACAGGTTAGGAGAGTGGGCAAATGCATGGCAGATGCAGTATAATGTGGATAAATGTGAGGTTATCCACTTTGATGGCAAAAACACAAAGGCAGAATATTATCTGAATGGTGGTAGATTCGGAAAAGGGGAGGTGCAATGAGACCTGGGTGTCATGGTTCATCAGTCATTGAAAATTGACATGCAGGTACAGCAGGTGGTGAAGAAGGCAAATGGCATGTTGGCCCTTCATAGCTAGGGGATTTGAGTATAGGAGCACGGAAGTCTTACTGGGCCTTGGTGAAGCCTCACCTGGAATATTGTGTTCAGTTTTGGTCTCCTAATCTGAGGAAGGACGTTCTTGCTATTGAGGGAGTGCAGCGAAGGTTCACCAGACTGATTCCAGGGATGGCTGGACTGACATATGAGGAGAGACTGGATCAACTGGGCCTTTATACACTGGAGTTTAGAAGGATGAGAGGGGATCTCATAGAAACGTATAAGATTCTGATGGGACGGGACAGGTTAGATGCGGGAAGAATGTTCCCGATGTTGGGGAAGTCCAGAACCAGGGGACACAGTCGTAGGATAATGGGTAGGCCATTTAGGACTGAGATGAGGAGAAAATTCTTCACTCAGAGAGTTGTTAACCTGTGGAATTCCTTGCTGCAGAGAGCCGTTGATGCCAGTTCATTGGATATATTCAAGAGGGTGTTAGATGAGGCCCTTATTGCTAAAGGAATCAAGGGGTATGGAGAGAAAGCGGGAAAGGGGTACTGAGGTGAATGATCAGCCACGATCACATTGAATGGTGGTGCAGGCTCGAAGGGCCGAATGGCCTGCTCCTGCACCTATTTTCTATGTTTCTATGGGTCCAAGTTTCCACACGATAAAAAACGGGCGCCCCTCCGAGCTGGGCGCCCGTTTTTCGCGCCTAAAACGGCGCCAGAAAAAAAACGCGTGATTCTGGCGCGCCCTGCAGCTCCTTGTCTATTTGGCGCAGCGCCCAGGGGGGCGGAGCCTACACTCACGCCGATTTTGTAAGTGGGAGGGGGCGGGTACCATTTAAATTAGTTTTTTTCCTGCCGGCAACGCTGCGCGTGCGGGTTGGAGCGTTCGCACACGCGCAGTGTGAAGGAAACATTGGCACTCGCCCATTTTTGTAGTTCTTTGTAGCTGTTTAATTTTTGAACATTTTTTAATAAAAGCACATTGCCATCAGCACATCAGCACTGAGAAGGCTGCAGGAAGCCTCAGAAAGTTGAGGCAGCCGTTTCCCTCCTCCCCCCCCCCCCCCCGCGGGAACAAATGGCTTTCTCCTCCCCCCTCGCGGGAACGAATGGCTTTCTCCTCCCCCCCCCCCGTGGGAATGAACGGTTTTCTCCTCACCCCCCCCTGCGGGAACGAACGGCTTTCTCCTCCCCCCGCAGGAACGAACACCTGCAGCATTCTCCCTGGCTGAAGCACTTTCACACAGGTAGGAAGATGGTTTATTCAATCTTTTCTTTGGTCCTGATGAAATGCATCCCAGGGTATTAAAAGAGATGGCGGAAGTTATAGCAGATGCATTCGTTATAATCTACCAAAATTCTCTGGACTCTGGGGAGGTACCAGCGGATTGGAAAGCAGCTAATGTAACGTCTCTGTTTAAAAAAGGGGGCAGACAAAAGGCAGGTAACTATAGGCCGGTTAGTTTAACATCTGAAGTGGGGAAAATGCTTGAAACTATCATTAAGGAAGAAATAGAGGGACATCTAGATAGGAATAGTGCAATCAAGCAGACACAGCATGGATTCATGAAGGGGAAATCATGTTTAACTAATTTACTAGAATTCTTTGAGGATATAAAGAGCATGGTGGATAGAGGTGTACCGATGGATGTGGTGTATTTAGATTTCCAAAAGGCATTCGATAAGGTGCCACACAAAAGGTTGCTGCAGAAGATAAAGGTACGCGGAGTCAGAGGAAATGTATTAGCATGGATAGAGAATTGGCTGGCGAACAGAAAGCAGAGAGTCGGGATAAATGGGTCCTTTTCGGGTTGGAAATCGGTGGTTAGTGGTGTGCCACAGGGATCGGTGCTGGGACCACAACTGTTTACAATATACATAGATGACCTGGAAGAGGGAACAGAGTGTAGTGTAACAAAATTTGCAGATGACACTAAGATTAGTGGGAAAGCGGGTTGTGTAGAGGACACAGAGAGGCTGTAAAGAGATTTGGATAGGTTAAGCGAATGGGCTAAGATTTGGCAGATGGAATACAATGTCGGAAAGTGTGAGGTCATCCACCTTGGGAAAAAAAACAGTAAAAGGGAATATTATTTGAATGGGGAGAAATTACAACATGCTGAGGTGCAGAGGGACCTGGGGGGGTCCCTGTGCATGAATCCCAAAAAGTTAGTTTGCAGGTGCAGCAGGCAATCAGGAAGGCGAATGGAATGTTGGCCTTCATTGCGAGAGGGATGGAGTACAAAAGCAGGGAGGTCCTGCTGCAACTGTACAGGGTATTGGTAAGGCCGCACCTGGAGTACTGCGTGCAGTTTTGGTCACCTTACTTAAGGAAGGATATACTGGCTTTGGAGGGGGTACAGAGACGATTCACTAGGCTGATTCCGGAGATGAGGGGGTTACCTTATGATGATAGATTGAGTAGACTGGGTCTTTACTCGTTGGAGTTCAGAAGGATGAGGGGTGATCTTATAGAAACATTTAAGATAGTGAAAGGGATAGACAAGATAGAGGCAGTGAGATTGTTTCCACTGGTAGGGAAGACTAGAACTAGGGGGCACAGCCTCAAAATACGGGGGAGCCAATTTAAAACCGAGTTGAGAAGGAATTTCTGCTCCCAGAGGGTTGTGAATCTGTGGAATTCTCTGCCCAAGGAAGCAGTTGAGGCTAGCTCATTGAATGTATTCAAGTCACAGATAGATAGATTTTTAACCAATAAGGGAATTAAGGGTTACGGGGAGAGGGCGAGTAAGTGGAGCTGAGTCTACGGCCAGATCAGCCATGATCTTATTGAAGGAGTAGGCTCGAGGGGCTAGATGGCTTACTCCTGTTCCTAATTCTTATGTTCTTATGTTCTTATAAATGTTTATTCAGGTTGGATTTATTTGTATAATATTTGTATAAGTATAAATAAGGATTTATTATAGAATTTAATGACTTCCCTTCCCCCCCCTCCCCCCCCCACCTCGTTCTGGATGCCTAATTTGTAACCTGCGCCTGATTTTTTAGTGTGTAGAACAGGTTTTTTCAGTTCTACAAAAATCTTCACTTGCTCCATTCTAAGTTAGTTTGGAGTACGTTTTCACTGTGGAAACTTTCAAATCAGGCGTCAGTGGCCGGACACGCCCCCTTTTGAAGAAAAAATTCTGTTCCAAAGTGGAACTGTTCTACCTGACTCGAACTGCAGAAAAAAAAATGTGGAGAATTGCGATTTCTAAGATAGTCCGTTCTCCAACGATTGCTCCTAAAAATCAGGCGCAAATCATGTGGAAACTTGGGCCCTTAGTTTCTATGATGCAGATCGGCGCTGGGCCGTGTTCCTCACAGTGTGCGGTTCAAAGATCTACGGTCTGATAAAGAATCAACTCATGCCGAGTGATCCAACAGAGAAAACGTACGAGGAGTTGTGTACATTGGCACGGTAACATCTCAAGCCAGATGACGGCATCAGCACCTCGAGATACAAGTTTTATACATACGTTCGATTGGAGGGCCAGAGCATGGCGGAATCTGTTGCCGACCTGAGATGTCTAGCAGGACCGTGCAAGTTCAGGACACGGTTGGCAGACATGCTGCGGGACTTCTTTGTTATCGATAGCAACCACGAGATGATCCTGCACAAACTTCTGGCGGTGGAGGAGTTGGATTTAAAAAGGGCCATCCAGATCACTCAATCATATATGATGATAGACAGAAGTTTAAAGCAAATGTCGGTGAAGAACCGAACACCGGCAAGTACTGTAAATGCGATTGATTCAGCGTTTGGCAGAGTGGAACATGGCAGGGCGCATCCAGCTGCGTTCGCGAAACCTGTGGCTACCCAAAGTCTGCCAGCGGGAATGTATCCAACTTCTCCGTGTTGGCATTGTGGGGGAAATCATTGGCACCAGCAGTGCCGATTTAAGCAATATAGTTGCAAAGGCCGTCTGAGTGTGGGGCATTTCCAGCGCAAGTGTCCGCAGATGTGTAAACGAGCTGCGACACACCACGTGGTGGATGAGAGCCAGACTAGCGCGGATCCAGATACGCAATCCGTGATGCCGGAAGAGGAAGTGTATGGACTGTACTCTTTCATAACCAAGAGTAAACCAATTTTGATTAACGTGAAGTTTAACGGGATACCAGTATCGATGGAACTGGACACAGGGGCGAGTCAATCGATCATGAATGAGAGGGCATTTAACAAGCTGTGGGATACTAAGACTGCGAGGCCCAGGCTGAGCCCTGTTAACACCAAGCTGCGCACATACACCAAAGTACTGATAAAGGTGATTGGCAGTGCACAAATTAATGTATCGTATAACAGTGCGGTTCACGAGTTACCGCTGTGGATCGTTGCAGGCAATGCCCCAACGCTGCTCGGCAAAAGCTGGTTGGAGAAAATCAGATGCGACTGGAACGACATAAAGGCGTTGTCGTCGGAGGAAGATACATGTGCCCAAGTATTGAGCAAGTTCCCCTCGCTGTTCGAACTTGGTATTGGCAACTTCACGGGAGCCAAGGTGCAGATCCACGTGGACTCAGATGCAAGACCTGTCCATCATAAAGCTCGGGCAGTGCCGTATATGATGAGGGAGAAGGTCTAAATTGAACTGGACAGACTTCAGAATGAAGGGATCATATCACTGGTCGAATTTAGAAACATAGAAACACAGAAAATAGGTGCAGGAGTAGGCCATTCGGCCCTTCTAGCCTGCACCGCCATTCAATGAGTTCATGGCTGAACATGCAACTTCAGCACCCCATTCCTGCTTTCTTGCCATACCTCTTGATCCCCCTAGCAGTAAGGGCTACATGTAACTCCTTTTTGAATATATTTAGTGAATTGGTCTCAACAACATTCTGTGGCAGAGAATTCCACAGGTTCACCACTCTCTGGGTGAAGAAGTTTCTCCTCATCTCAGTCCTAAATGCTTACCCCTTATCCTTAGACTGTGACCCCTGGTTCTGGACTTCCCCAACATTGGGAACATTCTTCCTGCATCTAACCTGTCTAAACCCATCAGAATTTTAAACGTTTCTATGAGATCCCCTCTGAACTCCAGTGAATACAAGCCCAGTTGATCCAGTCTTTCTTGATATGTCAGTCCCGCCATCCCGGGAATCAGTCTGGTGAACCTTTGCTGTACTCCCTCAATAGCAAGAATGTCCTTCCTCAAGTTAGGAGACCAAAACTGTACACGATACCCCAGGTGTGGCCTCACCGAGGCCATGTATAATTGTAGTAACACCTCCCTGCCCCTGTACTCAAATCTCTTCGCTATGAAGGCCAACATGCCATTTGCTTTCTTAACTGCCTGCTGTACCTGCATGCCAACCTTCAATGACTGATGTACCATGACACCCAGGTCTCGTTGCACCTCCCCTTTTCCTAATCTGTTACCATTCAAATAATAGTCTGTCTCTCTGTTTTTACCACCAAAGTGGATAACCTCACATTTATCCACATTATACTTCATCTGCCATGCATTTGCCCACTCACCTAACCTATCCAAGTCAGCCTCATAGCATCCTCCTCGCAGCTCACACTGCCACCCAACATAGTGTCATCCGCAAGTTTGGAGATACTATATTTAATCCCCTCGTCTAAATCATTAATGTACAATGTAAACAGTTGGGGCCCCAGCACAGAACCTTGCGGTACCCCACTAGTCACTGCCTGCCATTCTGAAAAGTACCTATTTACTCCTACTCTTTGCTTCCTGTCTGACAACCAGTTCTCAATCCACGCCAGCACACTACCCCCAATCCCATGTGCTTTAACTTTGCACATTAATCTCTTGTGTGGGACCTTGTCGAACGCCTTCTGAAAGTCCAAATACACCACATCAACTGGTTCCCCCTTGTCCACTCTACTGGAAACATCCTCAAAAAATTCCAGAAGATTTGTCAAGCATGATTTCCCTTTCACAAATCCATACTGACTTGAATCTATCATGTCACCTCTTTCCAAATGCGCTGCTATGACATCCTTAATAATTGATTCCATCATTTTACCCACTACCAATGTCAGGCTGACCAGTCTATAATTCCGTTTGCTCTCTCCCTCCTTTTTTAAAAAGTGGGGTTACATTGGCTACCCTCCACTCCATAGGAACTGATCCAGAGTCAATGGAATGTTGGAAAATGACTGTCAATGCATCCCCTATTTCCAAGGCCACCTCCTTAAGTACTCTGGGATGCAGACCATCAGGCCCTGGGGATTTATCGGCCTTCAATCCCATCAATTTCCCCAACACAATTTCCCGACTAATAAGGATTTCCCTCAGTTTCTCCTCCCTACTAGACCCTCTGACCCCTTTTATATCCGGAAGGTTGTTTGTGTCCTCCTTAGTGAATACCGAACCAAAGTACTTGTTCAATTGGTCAGCCACTTCTTTGTTCCCAGTTATGACTTCCCCTGATTCTGACTGCAGGGGACCTACATTTGTCTTTACTAACCTTTTTCTCTTTACATATCTATAGAAGCTTTTGCAATCCATTTTAATGTTCCCTGCAAGCTTCCTCTCGTACTCTATTTTCCCTGCCCTAATCAAACCCTATGTCCTTCTCTGCTGAGATCTAAATTTCTCCCAGTCCTCAGGTTCGCTGCTATTTCTGGCCAATTTGTATGTTACTTCCTTGGCTTTAATACTATCACTGACTTCACTTGATAGCCACGGTTGAGCCACCTTCCCTTTTTTATTTTTATGGCAGACAGGGATGTACAATTGTTGTAGTTCATCCATGCGGTCTCTAAATGTCTACAATTGCCCATCCACTGTCAACCCCTTAAGTATCATTCGCCAATCTATCCTAGCCAATTCATGCCTCATACCTTCAAAGTTACCCTTCTTTAAGTTCTGGACCATGATCTCTGAATTAACTGATTCATTCTCCATCCTAATGTAGAATTCCACCATATTATGGTCACTCTTCCCCAAGGGGCCTCGCACAATGAGATTGCTAATTAATCCTCTCTCATTACACAACACCCAGTCTAAGATGGCCTCCCCCCTAGTTGGTTCCTCGACATATTGGTCTAGAAAACCATCCCTTATGCACTCCAGGAAATCCTCCTCCACCGTATTGTTTCTAGTTTAGTTAGCCCAATCTATATGCATATTAAAGTCACCCATGATAACTGCTGCACCTTTATTGCATGCACCCCTAATTTCCTGTTTGATGCCCTCCCAAACATCACTACCACTGTTTAGTGGTCTGTACACAACTCCCACTTGCGTTTTCTGCCCTTTGGTATTCCGTAGCTCCACCCATACCAATTCCACATCATCCAAGCTAATGTCTTTCCTTACAATTGCATTAATTTCCTCTTTAACCAGCAACGCCACCCTGCCTCCTTTTCCTTTCTGTCTATCCTTTCTAAATGTTGAATACTCTTGGATGTTGAGTTCCCAGCCTTGGTCACCCTGGAGCCATGTCTCCGTGATGCCAACCACATCGTATCCGTTAACTGCTATCTGCACAGTTAATTCATCCACCTTATTCCGAATACTCCTCGCATTGAGGCACAGAGCCTTCAGGTTTGCCTTTGTAACACACTTTGACCCTTTAGAGTTTTGCTGCAAAGTGGCCCTTTTTGTTTTTTGCCTTGGGTTTCTCTGCCCTCCACTTTTACTCATCTCCTTTCTGTCTTTTGCTTCTGTCTCCATTTTGTTTCCCTCTGTCTCCCTGCATTGGTTCCCATCCCCCTGCCGTATTAGTTTAACTCCTCCCCAACAGCACTAGCAAACACTCCTCCTCGGACATTGGTTCCGATTCTGCTTAGGTGCAGACCGTCCGGTTTGTACTGGTCCCACCTCCCCCAGAACCGGTTCCAATGTCCCAGGAATTTGAATCCCTCCCTGCTGCACCACTGCTCAAGACACGTATTCATCTGAGCTATCCTGCGATTACTACTCTGACTATCATGTGGCACTGGTAGCAATCCTGAGATTATTACTTTTGAGGTCCTACTTTTTAATTTAGCTCCTAGCTCCTTAAATTCGTTTCGTAGGACCTCACCCCGTTTTTTACCTATATCGTTGGTACCAATGTGCACCACGACAACTGGCTGTTCACCCTCCCTTTTCAGAATGTCCTACACCCGTTCCGAGACATCTTTGACCCTTGACCCTTGACCCTTGCACCAGGGAGGCAACGTACCATCCTGGAGTCTCGGTTGCAGCCGCAGAAACGCCTATCTATTCCCCTTACAATTGAATCCCCTATCACTATTGCTCTCCCACTCTTTTTCCTGCCCTCCTGTGCAGCAGAGCCAGCCATGGTGCCATGAACTTGGCTGCTGCTGCTCCCCCCGATGTGTCATCCCCCTCAACAGTATCTGTTTTGCAGGGGGATGACCACAGGGAATCCCTGCACTACCTTCCTTGCACTGCTCTTCCTGTTGGTCTTCCATTCCCTATCTGGCTGTGGACCCTTTACCTGAATGTGCCATTGTTCCTGTGCTGAAAGGTGATAGCACAGTCAGAATCTGTGGAGACTACAAGACTACGATCAACAGGGTTTCAAAACAAGATCAGTACCTGTTACCGAAGGCTGATGACTTGTTTGCGACGCTAGCCAGAGGGAAGTAATTCACAAAACTGGACTTGACATCGGCCTATATGACATAGGAGTTAGTCGAGACGTCGAATAGACTTACGTGCATTAACACGCACAAAGGACTGTTTATTTACCACAGGTGCCCGTTTGGAATTAGCTCGGCTGCAGCAATATTCCAGAGGAATATGGAAAGTATACTGAAGTCTGTTCCCAGAACCATTGTGTTCCAAGATGACATCCTGATCACCGGTCATGACTCCAAGGAACATCTGAACAACCTGGAAGACGTTCTACTGCGTTTGGACAGAGTGGGACTCAGACTTAAACGCTCGAAGTGCGTCTTCATGGTACCAGAGGTTGATTTCCTCGGGAGGAAAATCACCGCTGATGGCATCAGACCTACTGACGTGAAAACCAAAGCCATTAAGAATGCACCCAAGATGCAGAACATGACAGAGCTATGTTCATTCCTGGGTCTACTCAACTACTTTGGTAATTTCCTACCTAAATTGAGCACCTTACTTGAACCACTGTACATGCTATTGAGAAAAGGCAACAACTGGGTGTGGGGTGCATTGCAAGACAGAGCTTTCGGGAAAGCCACCAATCTGCTTTGTTCAAACAAGCTGCTGTTACATTATGACCCATGCAACCGTTTAGTTTTGGCCTGTGACGCATCGCCATATGGAACTGGTTGCATGTTACAACAAGCCAATGAGTCGGGGAAACTTCAACCTGTCGCTTATACATCCAAAAGTTGGTCAAAAGCAGAAAGAACCTACAATATGGTAGAAAAAGAAGCTTTAGCATGTGTGTACGGTCTTGAAAAGATGCATCAATACCTGTTTGGTCTGAGGTTCGAATTAGAGACCGATCACAAGCCGCTCATTCGTTGTTTTCCGAGAGCAAAGGTATCAATACCAACACTTCATCCTGCATCCAAAGATGGCCGCTGATATTATCTGTCTATGATTATGTCATTCGCCACAGACCTGCACAGAGAATTGTGCCGATGTTTTGAGCCGGTTGCCGTGGCCTACACTGGAGGTGGAAACGCCACAACCGGCAGATTTAATGTTAATCATGGATGCTTTTGAGAGTGAAGATACCCTTGTCACGGCTCAACAAGTTAAGCCCTGGACCAGCCAGGACCCGATATTATCGGTGGTAAAGGGTTGCATCCTCAAAGGGGATTGGTCTGCCATACCTAAGCAAATGTGCAAGGAGGTCAAGCCGTACATTCGTCGCAAGGACGAACTGTCCATTCAAGCAGATTGCATATTGTGAGGCAAGCGTGTTGTAATGCCTAAGAAAGCGACTGAGAAGTTCGTGTGTGAGTTACACAGCACACATCCTGGTATAGTGATGATGAAGGCCATCGCCAGGTCCCACGTATGGTGGCCAGGAATTGATTCTGAGCTGGAAGTATGTGTGCATCAGTGCAACACCTGCATGCAGCTCAGCAAAGCACCAGCGGAATCGGCACTGAGTCTGTGGTCATGGCCATCCAAACCTTGGTCCAGGATCCATGTAGATTTTGCAGGGCCCTTCCTGGGCAAGATGTTATTAGTGATGGTGGATGTTTATTCGAAATGGATAGTGTTATGTTTTGAATAAAGAGTCAGACTAGATGCTGCAAGCTCAAAGTAAGGTGTGACCGTAGTCCTTTATTACAAAGTGTCTCTCCAGCCTGTGAGGCCTCCTTATATACAGGTGCTCCCAAGGGATTGTGGGCTCCCTTGGGACTCCAGGGGATAAGCCCTCTGGTAGTTAGACATAGCATTTACAGGTTTACATACATAACAACACTCGCCCCCCAAAGTCAATAGTGTAACTATTTACAATGTGAGTCAATCTGGGGCCTTTCTTTCCCTGGTTGATCGTCTCGGTGCAAATGCTGGTTTTGATGAGTCGTTTGTTGGGCCCTCGCTGGGCTGCTGCGCCGCTGGCCTTGCTGGGCTGCTGGGGTGGTGAGTCCTGCTGGGTTGCTGCGGGTGATTGGTTCTGCTTCATGGACAACCGCTGGGTCGGTTGCCACCTGTGTGTGTGTTGGAGGATCGATAAAGGTAGAGTCTATTGTGGGTTGCTCTGGATAGTCCGTAAATCTGAGTTTGGTTTGGTCCAAGTGTTTCCTGCAGGTGAGTCCATTTGAGAGTTTGACCACAAACACCCTACTCCCCTCTTTGGCCAAAACAATGCCAGGAAGCCACTTGGGACCTTGTCCATAGTTCAGCACAAATACAGAATCATTTATCTCAATTTCGCGTAACACATTTGCACGATCATATGTATTCTGTTGAAGCCGCCTGCTCTCTACCTGTTCGTGTAGATCAGGGTGGACTAGCGAGAGCCTTGTCTTAAGTGCCCTTTTCATGAGTTCAGCGGGAGGAACCCCAGTGAGCGAGTGGGGTCTTGTGTGATAACTAAGCAGGACTTGGGATAAGCGAGTCAGCAGTGAGCCTTCAGTTACCCTTTTCAAGCTCTGCTTGATTGTTTGAACTGCTCGTTCTGCCTGACTGTTGGACGCTGGTTTGAACGGCCAGATGTGACATGTTTAATCCCATTGCGGGTCATGAATTCCTTGAACTCGGCACTGGTAAAGCACAGCCCATTGTCACTTGCAAGGATATCAGGCAGACTATGCATGGCAAACATGGCCCGTAGGCTTTCAATGGTGGCAGCGGACGTGCTGGCCAACATTATCACACATTAAATCCATTTGGAGTACGCATCTACAACCACTAAGAACATTTTTCCGAAGAATGGGCCTGCATAGTCGACATGGACCCTGGACCACGGTTTGGAGGGCCAGGACCATAAGCTTAGTAGTGCCTCCCTGGGTGCATTGCTTAACTGTGAACATGTGTTACATTTGTGCACACAGGACTGTAAGTCTGCATTGATATCGGGCCACCACATGTGGGATCTGGCTATCGCTTTCATCATTACGATGCCTGGGTGGGTGCAGTGGAGATCACTAATGAAAGTGTCCCTGCCCTTTTTTGGCATCACTACCCGATTACCTCATAGGAGGCAGTCTGCCTGTAAAGACATTTCATCTCTGCGCCGCTGGTACGGCTTTATTTCTTCCTGCATCTCCAATGGGACACTAGACCAACTCCCGTGGAGCACACAGTTTTTTACTAAGGACAGTAAGGGGCCCTGGCTCATTCAATTTCTAATCTGTCGGGCGGTAACAGGTGATTGCTCACTCTCGAATGCTTCCATTACCAAAACTAAATCTGTGGGCTGTGCCATCTCCACCTCTGTGATGGGCAATGACAGCCTACTGAGAGCATCGGCACAGTTTTCTGTGCCTGGCCTGTGGCGGATGGCGTAGCTGTATGCGGACAACGTGAGCGCCCATCTCTGGATGCGGGCTGATGCATTCGTATTTATCCCCTTGCTTTCAGAAAAGAGGGATATAAGCGGCTTATGGTCAGTTTCCAAATCAAATTTGAGCCCGAACAGATATTGATGCATTTTTTTTACCCCGTAAACACACGCTAACGCTTCTTTTTCTATCATACTGTAGGCCCTTTCAGCCTTAGACAGACTTCTGGATGCATAAGCAACCGGTTGCAATTTCCCAAATTCATTAGCTTGTTGCAATACACACCCGACCCCGTACGACGACGCATCACATGCTAGTACCAAACGCTTACATGGATCGTACAACACAAGCAATTTGTTTGAACATAACAGCTTCCTAGCTTTCTCAAAAGCATTTTCTTGGCTTTTACCCCATACCCAATAAAGAATGCAGGGGTTCTAACAATGTGCTAAGACCCGGTAAGAAGTTACCAAAATAGTTCAGGAGTCCTAAAAACGACCACAGCTCCGTCACGTTCTGTGGTCTCGGTGCATTCTTGATTGCCTCCGTCTTTGAATCGGTGGGCCTGATGCCATCCGCCACGATTCTTCTCCCCAGGAACTCCACTTCAGGTGCCTGGAAAATGCACTTTGAGTCTTTTAGCCTGAGCCCCACATGATTAAGCTGAATAAGAACCTCCTCCACATTCTGCAGGTGCTCGACGGTGTCCCGACCTGTAACCAAGATGTCCTAGAAGACCACGGTGTGCGGGACCAACTTCAGCAAGATTTCCATGTTCCGCTGGAATATCGCCGCGGCTGATCGAATCCCAAATGGGCATCTGTTGTAAATGAAGAGACCTTTGTGCGTGTTGATGATGCAGGTGAGGCCCTTCGATAATTCCTCTAGCTCCTGCGTCATGTAGGCCGAGGTCAAGTCCAGCTTCGTGAACGTTTTCCCTCCCGCCAGCGTCGCAAATAGGTCGTCTGCCTTTGGTAGTGGGTATTGATCCTGCAGGGAGAAATGATTGATAGTTACTTTGTAATCACCACAGATTCTGTCGGTGCCGTCTCCCTTGAGGACTGTAACAAGCGGACTGGCGCAATCACTGAATTCGATTGGCAAAATTATGTCCTCTTGTTGCAGCCTGTCCAGCTCGATCTCCACCCTCTCTCTCATCATGTACGGTACCGCTCTCGCCTTGTGATGGATGGGTCACACCCCGGAATCAAATGGATCAGTACTTTTGCTCCTTGGAACTTCCCGATGCCTGGTTCGAACACCGAGGGGAACTTGATTAGGACCTGGGCACATGAGGTGTCATCGACGGATGAAAGCGCTCGGACGTCATCCCAGTTCCAGCGTATCTTTCCCAGCCAGCTCCTGTCGAACAGCATGGGGCCATCACCCAATACCACCCAGAGTGATAAATTGGGCACCGCTCCATCGTCGGAGACCTTACGGTAGCACTGCCGATTACGGAAATCAGTTCCTTTGTGTACTTTCTCAGTTTAGTACAAATGGGAGTCAGGACTGGCCTTGAGGCCTTGCTGCACCATAATTTATCGAAAGTCTTTTTGCTCATTATGGACTGGCTTGCACCCGTGTCCAGCTCCATAGACACCGGGAGTCCATTTAATTCAACCTTCAGCATTATCGGGGGACACTTTGTGGTAAATGTGTGCACCCCTTATACCTCTGCCTCCTCGGTCTAAGGCTCTGGTTCGTCGTGATCCACCGTGGATCTGTCCTCCTCTGCAACATGGTGGTTTGCAGGATTAGCAGGGTTTTCAGCTCATTTGCACATACGTTGGAAGCGTCCCATTGTTCCAAAGCCCTTGCAAACTTACCCTTTGAAGCGGCTTGAATGGAGACAATGATCACCCCCGCAGTGCCAACAAGGTATTAATGGCCTTGTATTTACCAGCCTTGATGGTGGACTCTGAGTCATCTGCGGACTTGCAGCTACAGGTATGCAAGTCCTGCCCTGTACATTTCGATTTGAAAACGTTACTTTGTTCGCAGTACTTGCGGCAGCATTAACGCTGCCAAACGAAGGGTGAACCTCCTCACCGTTTGCGGGGCACCAACGTATGGCCTCATGAAAAATCTGCTCGCTCCAGCGAAACCCACAGACAAGTTGTACAATGTGACAAGTACTCCAAGTGTCCTTCAAATTCACAATATCCTGCAAGGCACCTTAGTTTGGCGACGTAGCCACCACTTCCTAGCCTTCAGACCTCTTGTACGTGTAGAACCGATACCTTGCCATCAGAACGATCGCTATGGCTTTACTCAAGGTTGTGGTCTCTACATTCAAAACCGATACCTTGCCATCAGAACGATAAATGCCTGGGCTATCGCTATGGCTTTACTCAAGGTTGGGGTCTCTACATTCAAAAGTTTGCAAAGTATTACTTCATGCCCAATGGCAAGAACAAAGAAGTCCCTGAGCATGTACTCCAAGTGTCCTTCAAATTCACAATGCGCCTTAGTTCGGCAACGTAGCCACCACTTCCTGGCCTTCAGACCTCTTGTATGTGTAGAACCGATACCTTGCCATCAGAACGCTTTCCTTCTGGTTTGGATGCTCCCGGACCAGTGTGCACAACTCATTGTATGACTTGTCTGTGGGTTTCGCTGGAGCGAGCAGATTTTTCATGAGGCCATACGTTGGTGCCCCGCAAACGGTGAGGAGGATCGCCCTTCGTTTGGCAGCGTTCACTTCTCCTTCCAGCTCGTTGGCCACGAAGTATTGGTCGAGTCGCTCCACGAAGGTTTCCCAATCATCTCCCTCCGAAAATTTCTCCAGGATGCCCACGGTTCTCTGCATTGTTGCGGTGGGGTTCGTCATTTGTATTTCGTCGCCAGTTGTTATGACTTGAATAAAGAGTCAGACTAGATGCTGCAAGCTCAAAGTAAGGTGTGACCGTAGTCCTTTACTACAGATCTCAGAGTGCCTCTCCAGCCTGTGAGACCTCATTATATACAGGTGCTCCCAAGGGATTGTGGGCTCCCTTGGCACTCCGGGGGATAAGCCCTCTGGTGGTTAGACATGGTATTTACAGGTTTACACACATAACAGATAGAATGCATAATCATGTCATCCAGTATGTCCACAGCAACCAATGAGAATCTCAATGTCATGTTCGCGACACATGGTCTGCCTGACATAGTGGTGAGCGACAATGGGTCATGCTTCACCAGTTGTAAGTTTCAAGAGTTTGTAAAACTTAACGGCATAAAACATGTAAGGTCAGCACCGTTCAAGCCTGCGTCCAATGGGAAAGCAGAACATACAGTACAAATTATCAAACAAAGCATGAGGAGAGTAACCCAAGGGTCACTGCAGACCCGCTTGCCTTGCATACTGCTGAGTTACAGGACAAGACCCCACATACTCACAGGGGTCTCGCCTGCTGAACTCATGATGAAAAGAGGTCTTAAGACCAAGTTATCTCTTGTACACCCAGATTTAAGTAATCATGTTGAATACAGAAGACAGAGTCAACAAGGGTACCACGATCACGCAACTGTGTCACGCGAGATTTCTGTTAATGATCCTGTGTATGTGTTGAATTATGGTCAGGGTCCCAAATGGATCGCTGGTATGGTCATGGCCAAGGAAGGCAACAGAGTATTTGTTATTAAGCTCAAGGAAGAGCAAACTTGCAGGAAACACATGGATCAAACAAAGCTGAGGCACACAGATGAGCCAGAGCAGTCGGACGAAGAAACCGTCGACGACCAACCAACCTACCAGCAGCCTTCAGTGAACTCAAGGGTCATCAGTGAACCCAGAATTTCCATCACAGACTTGTTCATTAAAAATGGACTTGCAATTCCTGACATGGCCACTGCCACCCCCAACAAGTCAGCCATCCAGCCACCAACCACAACAGTCTGCGTACACTCACCCAAGGCCGGAATTGAACTGAGACGGTCAACCTGGGAACGTAAAGCACCGGACCATCTCAACCTGTGAAAGACTATGATAAGATCTCAGAGGAGGGTATTGTCATGTATGTACATGCTGTTTGTAGCCACCAGATGGTGTCATTGATGGAGGCCACTGAGCAGCACGCACATGCTGCTGCAATTCCTGTATAAAAGGCCAGCCATTTTGTGAGTTAGGCACTTTGGGACTAAATAAATCACAGGCAAAGTCATACCTTGCTTAGTTAAACAGTGCTCAGTTTGTACCTTTATTGCATACTTAACACAGCCCAAGCCTGAATGTCGTCCATGTCTTGCTGCATGCGGGCATGGACTGTTTCATTATCTGTGGAGTTACAAATGGAACTGAACACTATGCAGTCATCAGCGAACATCCCCACTTCTGACCTTATGATGGAAGGAAAGTCATTGATGAAGCGGCTCAAGATGGTTGGTGTTATGTATGCATGCTTGTATTGTTATGATGTTCTGTTACACTG